>NC_065521.1:41789401-41848292 GCF_006386435.1 Epinephelus moara | reverse complement strand
AAAAAATAGTGTATCAGCAGGGTTGTGCCGAGCTGCAGTGCAGATTCTGATTAACAAATGTTGGTTTTGTACAAGTGAAAATAAATGACTTAGAGCTGCATGTTTACACAAAATTTTGCTTTAATCTCATATGTATAACACCACAGTGCTCATGGGAGCCTGGAGACAGAACTGTTTACATTATTAGGTCATATTTACAAAAAATACAGTGTACAGTAGCTAGTATTATTTTTAGAAGTTTAGAAGTTTAGCATAGTTAGCTTAGGCCATTTAGTATAAGGTTTAGTTAGGATAATATTGTGTATTGTATTTAATGTGTGTCTATTCATCTAGCTTCTATTAAAGGTAGAGTTTGTTATTTCTTTATCCCTGTGTCCCTCCCCCAGTTATTTAGTAGAGTGTCCACCTTTCCAAATTACATATAATATTATACATAGAGGTATGCCGGTGGCTTTACATCGCCGTTTCTAATTGGCTTGTAGGTTTAGCAGTCATAATATTTTAGTTTAGTGAGTCAAAGTAAGTATACAGCCCTTTCAGTTTAATTTAATTTTGTCATTGTAGCATGAGCTGTAACACCAGAGCTGCAATAAAAATTGTCTGAATGAGGAGGTTTTATTGAGACTGTGTTTCTCTGAGTGTGTTGAAGATGTTGAACTGAAGCTGATTCTGTGAAAGAGAAAAGCAGAACGCCTAGTATTGACTTAGTTTGAGATGTTGAGTTTTTGTACAGCTCTGTGGCTTCCTGTGTCACTGTGGCTCTCGAGCACAATAATAAACAGCAGAATCTTCAGCCGTCAAGCTGTTCATCTGCAGATACACCTGGTCCATGTTGTTGTCTCTGGAAATGAAGCGATTCTTGACTGACGTGGAATAAGCTTTATTGCTTCCACTCAAAGCAGAAATGTGGGCAACCCACTCCAGGTTCATTTGAATGAATCAAAATGAAGATGAAATGTTCAGGTGTTGTTCTTCATCTCACACAAAGAGAATACACCTTTTAGATTGTTGAGTAAAATAATCTTTTTCTAGAATTTAACTCATTAAAATCACCATGAAGTTGGCTCAAGACTAATTCAATTATGATACAGGTAATAAATGCAGGTGTTTTAGATAAAGATGTCATGAAAGAGACACTGATGTTTGAGGATTTACTTTTATTGTCCTGTCACAAGCTATTTAAACCAAGTTGTCAGCAGAAGTTGTTTCATCACTTGAAAGATTCATATACATATCATGATGTATCAGTGATGGTGATTCAAGAGAATTTAATATGATGAAAACAGTTGCTGTTAAATTAGATTAAGAATTGTTTTTAATAAAATCTAAAGTCGCTGCTGTTAGAGTTAATGAAGAATGGTTTCTAAAATCTAAAGACTGTTTCTCTCTGTACTGTAACAGTGAGCTGGTGTTGAAATCATTAGTGGTCTGAGGGTTTTTGTTCAGGTCTACTGATGCTTTGTGTCACTGTGGCTCTCTGGCACAGTAATACACAGCAGTGTCTTCAGGCTGCACATTCTGTCCGTTTAGAGTCACTGTGTTGCTGGAAGAGTCTAAGCTGATACTGAACTTGTTCTTCAGTGAGTCTTTATAGTATGTGCTCCATCCAACACGTGCGCTTCCAATCCACTCCAGTCCTTTCCCTGCAGGCTGTCTGATCTAATGTGTTCGATAGCTGCTGAGAGAATAAGAGACCTGACAGGTGATGGTCAGACGTTGACCTGGCTGCACAGTCACAGAGGCTGGCTGTGTCAACTATTCACACTTCACACCTGTTAAAAAAGAGAAAATTATCTGTAACAAATGATCAAGTTATGGAGCAAAAGAAGAACTGCTGACTTTGACAAATCCAGAGAGACTCACATCCAGCTGCCAACAGCAGCAGCAGAATAACAGAGAACATGGTTTATGTTGAAACTGACGTGCTGTGAACTCCACTGACAGCCTGATGTGATGTTTTTATAGCTGAGCAACAAGGAAGCTCACTGAGTTTGCATAGAATCAAACATATGAAGCATCAATGTTGGTCTAACTGGAGCCAATAGAAGAGTCTGTTCAGTGTTATTATATCTGCAGANACACTTTACAAATGGCACCCCATACAGAAGAACCCTGTAGCATAATTGTTTCCCAGATCTGCAACATAGAGAAACAGCTGCATCAATTCAGCTTTTGGAATGTATTTGTGGAGTCTGAGGTCTTGTGTAAGGGATGTTTTGAGCTCCCAGTAAATGAAAGCATCCATGGGAGTTTCTTTATATCCCTCCCAGTTGTCCTCATTGTTTTTTTAAAGGATATTGCTCAACAAATAAATTATATTTGTATCACTTACATTGCGAGATAGCTGGTCAGATAAGTTTTCTTTTGCTCTTCTGAGGTTTTGTGTTTCCTGATTCTGACTAAATACGCCAGAAGGGAAGTAAAATGTTATGTCTCGTGCTCAAAGCTGAAAGTTAGACATAAACAGTTTTGTCATTTGCGATAAAATGTCCTGGTTACTCAAAATAATCTCATCAGTTTTCATTGGAACTACTTTCACAGAAGAAACAAGTTGACCTGGTTTATGGAAGCGTATTGCATTCACTTGACAAATAAAAAAAGCCCTGTTTTTCTGAGTAATTTTTTCTGTTTTTCTAAAAACATCCTTTACACAAGACCTCAGACTCCACAAATACATTCCAAAAGCTGAAAAAATTACTCAGAAAAACAGGGCTTTTTTATTTGACAAGTGAATGCAATACGCTTCCGTACTGGTT
Source organism: Epinephelus moara (assembly GCF_006386435.1). Taxonomy (NCBI): domain Eukaryota; kingdom Metazoa; phylum Chordata; class Actinopteri; order Perciformes; family Serranidae; genus Epinephelus; species Epinephelus moara. The sequence continues at coordinate 41,845,536 of NC_065521.1, read as the reverse complement.
GAACCTGAGGATTCTTTGCCACTGAAACATCATTTGGTATCATTTGCTCGTTAGCGTCACCCTGTGGTTGTAGCTCAGGACACCTGCAGTGCTTTATCAAAAGATAATGCCTTCTGGATTCTGTAATATTGAAACTAAACAATCATTTTCTCTCCGTTGCTTCTCCTTTCCTTTCTGTTGCACAAACAAGCGTCCATTACTTACTCATTTGAGTTAAACAGTACGTTTTGTAATGACATCAATAAAGATAAGGGAGATTGCATAAGAAATGAGTCATGACAGAGATGTGTTTCCTTATAGGTCTATTATTATAATAGCCTTCAATTTAAAAGTCCAGTGTGTAGGATTTAGGGGAATTTAATAAATGGACTGCACTTGTAGAGCACCTTTCTAGTCTTCCGACCACTTGAAGCGCTTTAACTTTGCATGTCACATTCACCTATTCACACACAGGTGGCCGAGGCTGCCATGGTGCCAAATGCTACTCATTAACCATTTATATGCACTCACACATTGATGGAACAGCCACGGGGAGCCGGGGATTGAACCGCTCATCTTCCAATTAGTGGATGACCCACTTTACTTCTAAGACACAGTTGACCCATAGGTGTATAGTGGCATCTAGTGGTGAGGACTGCAAATTGCAGCCAGCTGAAACTACTCCTCATTAGATTTCCATCAGTGTTCATTGTTCAGGAGGTTCTTTACCAGGTGCCGAATTATCCACTCTCCAAAACAAACTAACCTAGTGATTTAAACTGGTAAAAACACTTATTAAAGCAGTTTTACATCACAGACCAGTGTTTGTTTAGCTGTTTCGCTAGATCAGCACCTACTAATGTGCACTCACAGTTTTCTATGATTTTAAAATGCAGATGTTCAGGAGGTTTACCAGGAGCTGAATTATTCTCAGAGGTCTCTTCCTCTCCAAAACAAACTGACCCAGTGATGTGAACCAGTAAAAATAGTCAATACAGCAGTTTCACAAAAAAAAGTATTTTTTCGATGTTCTCATTGCAGAGAGGCTGCTAACTTTTAGTGGTCGCCGCAACAAAATGCAAATGGCACCATCTAGAGCCAGTGTTTGGTTTTTCTGCTTTGGGCCATTGTAGAAACATGGCAGTGCAACATCATTTTAAGGTAACGAAAACACTATGGCTGTGTCCGAAATCACTCAGTCATCCACTACTCACTACTCACTATAGGGAGTTCTGTGTAGAGGATTACATAGTGAGCTCATCTGTAGCATGAAAAACCCACTTTCGGGCACTACTCAGGTTATTTTCTCTGCACTGTTAATTACGCCATTGCTTTTGCACGATTAAAACATGTTATATCATTGTCAAGAGGAGAAATAGCAGCGAGTTTACAACCTGTCCTACTAATGTCAGTCATTTTCCGTTTAATATTTGTTGTGTTGAAGTTTATTTTACCAGTCAATCATGTAATAACGTGTGAATTTAATGTAGAATGTTATGCATTATGCCATTACAGCACAAAACAGTGCTAGTAGTGACCCAGCTTGCTAACATTAGCTAGCGTTATTAGCCCTACTCTGCACAGTAACCGTGAAGCACTTGAGAAGATCGATTGCTGATTTCTTTTTATCTCTTTGTGAACCAATGACTACACATTTAAGCGACAGTTTATTACATGGCACAGAAAAACTGGTAAAACAAACAATGCACAGCAGGTTGTAAACGAGTTGCTATCTCTCCCTCCGTTCATTCGTTCCTTTGGCACAATGCATGATGAGTTAATTGCTTGGTTAGTGACCATTGGTTGTACACTTCACAGGGTGCATTGTGGGATACTTTGAGTCCAGTATATAGGGTATAATAATTCCCACTATATGTCCGGACAGTACTACAAAATAGCGAAGTCATTATATATGATTCTTATTTTCAGGTGATTTTTTTTTTTTTTTAATTTAGCTACTTATCATATTATCATCAATTTCTGCCCATATATCTCCCTAAATCCTACACACTGGACCTTTGAGGTAGGAGGCTGATTTAAAGCAACTCTTACCTTTCTTGCATTTCACACAGCACTTAGAAAAAATCTGAACTTTGAAGCACTGCAAAATGAACACAAGCCCTGGCCCTGACAATATTGGCAGCCGTTTGCTGATCCACTGTGCCGACCAACTGGGCCCTATCTTTAACCATATTTTTAATCTGTCGCTCAGTCAACAGAGAGTTCCGACCTTGTGGAAACAATCCACAATTGTTCCCATCACCAAAAACAGCCGCCCTAAATCCCTGAATGATTACAGACCAGTTGCCCTGACCTCACTAATCATGAAATCACTGGAAAAACTCATAAAAAAGGAACTATTGTGCAAAATTGAACATCTTCTGGACCCTCTTCAATTTGCATATCGCACCCACAGGGGGGTGCAGGATGCCACCATCACTCTTCTTAACCTCATATACAAGCATTTAGAGGGCAGCAAGAACCATGCCAGACTGTTATTTGTGGACTTTTCCTCAGCGTTCAATACGATTCAGCCCCACCTGCTGGTGGAAAAGCTCACCGAACATTTCAAGCTGGACTGTAACATTGTGGGTTGGATCTTGGACTTTCTCACTGACAGGTCTCAGAGGGTTAGAGTAAATGAGCACATATCCACTCCATCAAAAACATCAGCTGGATCCCCACAAGGCTGTGTTCTCTCTCCTCTCCTTTATATCATGTACACAAACAACTGCCGTAGTAAATTTGACAACCATCACATTGTTAAATTTGCAGATGACACAGTTATTGTGAGCCTGTTAAATGACACTGAAATGTCCCATGGTCCCGTTTTAAATGAGTTTTTAAAGTGGTGCAATGAAGCCTTTTTGGAACTGAATGCCACAAAAACAAAGGACATGTGCACTGATTTTAGACGCAACCACCCTGCCCCTGTAAATGGAGAAATTATTGAGATTGTCGATTCGTACAAGTACCTGGGCATCATAATTGACGATAAACTGACTTTTGAGGAAAACACCAACATGCTAATCAAGAAAAGCCAGCAGCGTCTGTTTTGTCTAAGGAAGTCGGCAAAGTTCCAGGTCGACAGATCTCTGATGACAATGTTTTATAGATCTTTTATTGAGTCTGTTGTCACCTTTTCTTTTATTTGCTGGTTTGCATCACTAAACCTGAAACAGAAAAACTCATTAACCAAGATAACAAAAGTCAGCAGTAAAATCATTGGCACTCAGCAAAAAACCCTTTTATTTCAGATCTGTACAATAACCAGCTATCAAAGAAGGCAAAATCCATTATGTCTGACAGCACTCACCCCCTGCATTCAGAATTTAAGTTCCTGCCCTCTGGTTCCCATCTCAGACAACCATTAGCCAAAACTAACAGATACAAATTCTCCTTCATACCCTCTGCCATCTCACTGCTTAACTCTGTACAGTACAGGTAGCATCATCATTAGTTCATATTTTATTCAAGTATGCGTTTTTATTTATTAAGTTACGACTGATTTTATGTGACTGTTGCCTTGTGTGTGTCAACCTTGTTGTTGTCACTGTTGTTTGTTGCTGTTGTTTTTATTTCTACTGTGGCAGAATCAATTGCCCCTCGGGGACAAATAAAGGTCTTGAATCTTGAACATCCACAACTCCCGCCTCCCTCCAAAGTCCCATCCCCCTCCTCCTGCAAGTCCACCTCCCTCCAGTGGTCTACTGCTCCCTCCTCCATTACGTCCTCATTACGTCTATGATAGACGTAGGTGTTGGCAAGGTAACGTCAGATACACGGAAGAGGAGAGCGAGTGTAAGGTTTCAACCAAGACAGTCAAATGCAACCCCGAAGTTTTAAAAGTCAACCGGAGTCAGTGATGACTGATGAGTTTTAGAATAAGGTTACAGTGCTAACGTTAGATAGTAGCGTTAACGTTACTAGTAAGTGGAAACGCACAAGGAGGATAACGTTAATGTTTCAGAGGTTACGCTAAAGTAGGCTAACGTTAGCCATTAGCAACTGGATGCTGTGTTGTCATATAACGTTATATGTTATATTAGAAGCAAACTAAATATAAAGTTACCTGTCCTGCACAGTCAAATGCAACCCCAGAGTTTTGAAACTTATCCAGGGTCAGATGTTACGCGAGCGATTACGTCAGTCGGAGGCCTCCACGTGGGGAAGACAGACAGGATGCTCGGCCAACCGAATGCAGTGACTGGTCGGAGTTTTCTTAGAACCATATGAGAATGGTACAATTATGAGTTTTTATCTCTGGTGGAATTCACTTACATTTTAGTGCGCCATCAGCTTATTATTAGCATTTTAACCTAAACAAAGAAAAGCGTTAAATTTCCAGAAAAGTAATTGTGTTGCTTTAATAATTTTAAAAATATGTTTAATGGCCGCTAGGTGGAGATAGAGCACGCTCACGGTCAAGTTCTCCGAGTGTGGGATACAGGCATGCCCAAAGAAGTAGGCCCCCTGCGATATGATTGGCTGTTTGCCACTTACGTCATTCGCTCCTCTGTGGTTGAAGACGGCTCTGGTTGAAAGCAGTAATGGCCGTTAGTATTTCTTATAGTGACGTTACACATTTTAAAGTCTGTCCTTTGGAGAAAACTGTAGTTTACAACACCTCGATGCTCACAAGCCGCGGGAAAATATTAAAACCAAACCTGTGGTAAAAATAATGACATTTAAGGTGGAGTGGTTCTCCGGGAACAAAATGGCTACCTGCTAACGTTAGCTAGCTTGTCCGAAGACGCTTTTTGTTGCTTCGCGCGCCTAGGCGGAGGGGATTATACCTGGTCAAGAAAAGGCCTTCAGGATTTCAAGTATCTTTGTGAGAGGATTACCAAACATGAAAACACCAGGACGACGCGGTGAAATTCGTCAAACATGGCGACCCAAAATGACAGCGCCGACAGCCACACAGACGGGGAGTGGAGTAATGGAGGAGGAGAACAGGTACGTGCTCGGTTGGATTATCACCTGTGTTAAACTGTGTGGCGATTTGTCATGTTAAAAGTGGTGTTAATTTTCAGGTTTTGCATCTGTTCAAAGTAGTTGTTGCTCTGCCTTATCTCCACCTGAATCCGCCATTTGCTAACCTCCAACTGATGATTTTTGTAGCACACACTGCACACCTGCAGCACACACATTTGTCACACTCTTATCTATTAGAGAGGAAAAAGAGTGTTTTCTGAATAGTAAGTAGTGCAATCGGTGTCAGAGAAAAACAACATAAAATCCAGACTCCTTGTTTATTTGCTATGCAATCTTTGCCCAACCAGGCTAAAATAAACAACTGGAAAGTGGGAAGCCACATAATTGTTGGTGCCTGATTTTTTTTTCTACCTTTGGACTAAGCCAAACTGACTTTTTTCTCCATTTCTAGTGGTTATGCAAAGTTTAACCAACATACTTTGGCTGTAGCTTCTTACAGTGTTAAGTGTGAGAGTGCTGTCCATCTGACAAAGGGAATAAGTGCATCTACCAAAATGCTGTGTCCTAAAAAACACTCTTGCCTGCAGTAACCACACTGACAAAGCAATGTGAGTTCACACTGTTTGACCAAGAGTATCACTTACACCCATTTGTGATTCCTCCTCGAAGACTTTGCACAAGAGTTAGGGACATGGCTTTTTTTTTCTTTCAGCAGCACTGATGCTCACGTGGCTCACATATGTGTTTCAATTTATCCCAAAGGTGTTCAGTGGGGGTTGGTTAGAGTTGTGCAGCCCAGAGTTCTTACACAACTCAAAAAACCATTTGTTTATGAGCCATTTTCATGTAGAAATAGACACAAATCTTCCCCAAACTGTTGCCACGAAGTTGGAAGCACGTGGATGTCATAAATTATAATTATACGCTGTTGCATTCAAGGAAAACATTTTGGAAATAATTGTTTAGTTTTTTGCCAATGCCCTCTTTGTTTGTAAGGCAAACCCTTGGCTTTCTTCAAAGGCAAAAGAATTCCCCTACCAGCTCATCGAAAGCTAACAGACTGATTAATGCATCTTGTTTGACAAGTGACATTTTGTGGTTGTATGTAGGAGTGCAGTGGCTTCCTGGAGTCTTATCATACTTTTGCTTTATTTATAGATAACAACAACGAAAGCAAACAAGCGTATACCTGAAATGTTACACTGAAGGTTTCTTAAAGGTGTTAAAAAGGCCCGCAGAAACTGGCTTATTTAGAGTTCCTAAGAAGAGAGGTGTGGCAGCACAGTCAAATCCTCAGTGAGCAGTCCTAGACGTGCTTTACCCAAAATGACTCACATGGCCTTCAGACTTGTCAGAAGTGTCAAGAAAACGAGAAGACTTGACAGTTGGGTCAGTCAGTGAATCCCCAGTCAGCAGTAGCACTCTGGCTTATTGAATCTGTCAAGCTGTGATGCTTGGGCGTGATGGCAGAGTCTAGCAGATGTTCTGGTCAAACACAAAACTTTCATTGGGCCTGTAGCTCACCTCAGACTGTACAGCTACCTAGGCCTGGGCAATACATTGATATTTTGATACAAGACTAGATATCTTAGATTTTAGATATTGTAAGTGTTGTCTTTTCCTGGTTTTAAGGGCTGCTTTACAGTAAAGTGATGTCATCTGAACATTGTTCTAGCTGTTTCCTCATTTGCCCTACCCCACTTAGTCATTATATCCACATTACTGATCATTGTTATATCAAAAATCCAATACTGTGTTGCCTCTATCTGTTTTCAGCAGTGTCGCTTCATAAAAATCTCCCCACACACAATTAACTTACTGTCTCTACTTTAAGAAGCCAGAGTCAGGGACCAGCAAGGATTTTCAATGGAGCACCCCCAGATAAGGTTGGCAAACAGTGGCCAATCAGTAAGCCACTGATCATTATCAGTCAATATTTGTTCTAAATGAAGACTGATCAGAAGAGCCGATTAGATGAAACAAAACACGCGAGACAAATTCTCTTTGTGCAGGTAAAATAGCTTCACCCTAGCTTCACCGTTCACCCTAGTCAACCCTGCTATATGTCACAATATCATGTCAAGTTATTTGGTCAAAAGTATTGTGATATTTAATTTTCTCCATGTCGCCCAGCCTACAACTACCTGCCCTCAACACGGAGGAGAAGGACTCAGAGTTGGTCCAATTACAGACAGATCTGTCTGGAAATATTTGGGCCAGCCATTAAACGAAAACTTCAACCTTACTATTTTAAACACTTCTGCATAAGAGTAGCGTACATGGGCATGTAATAAAAATAAGAATAACTTTACATGTCAATAATTAAAACAGACAAGACATGAAAACAACAACTTTTAAAAGAACTGATAAAAACACATTGGTGTATAGAAACAGAGGAGATAAAAGACAGAGAGTAAGAGATCACTGCACAGCCGACCTGATTTCCTCGGCTCTGACAGCAAACACTCTGTCCCCTTTAGTTTTCAGCTGGGCTCCACCTCTGCTCGAGGACCTCAAACTACATCCTGGTGTGTATAGCACTAAGAGGCCGGAGATATAGTTGGGAGAGAAACCATGAAGAGCCTTAAAAGTAATCAATCCTAAAATCTCTTCTAAAACATATTGGGAGCCAGTGTAAAGAGGCATAAACTGTAGTGATGCGATCACGTCTCTTGTCAGCCGATCTCTGAACAGTCTGGAGTTTCTAAGATGATGAAAACATGATTGCATAAGCTTTGTGACGTGCTGCTCAAAGCTTGAATTACTGTCAAACCAGTCTCCGAGATTTCTTTCAACAGGTTTGATATTTTCTAAAAAGGGACCAGCCAAATGCAAAGATTGTTGTGTATCATGCTGGAGCCGGAAGACAACAGTCTCTGTTTTTTTCTGAGTTCAGCTGAAGAAATTATTTTTGTGCGTGTGTTTAAACACGTGCATTTCAGTGGGCAGAGTTAAAACGAACGCCCTTGCCCAGGGCCCTCAGGCTCATTCAACTCAGAGATCGGGATTAGGCTCAGAGTTTGTTGAGCCTAATCCCGATCTCTGAGTTGAATGAGCCTGAGCTGGGAAACTTCCAGAACAGCTTATCCAAATTAACTCAGTCAACTCTGAGTATGTTGATCCTGAGAGAGGTGCGTTCACGGTGAGCACCACAAGCCATTATCAGTGGAGTGCAGATGACATGATTCTCAGTGGCAGAAAGCAGAGTTAAAAGCTGAGCCACTTATGTCATCCCAACTGAATCTGAGATTTTAATGACCGCGAATGAAGACATGAAAAAAATCTATTACATCAGCTGCAGCTAAACAGCGTGAGGTATGATGGGAAAAGATTGCAGAGCATCTTAATCGGTAATGTGAAGTGACGCTGTGTAATGTGATTCATTAATGCATTTGATATATAGAAAATATAGAAACATAGGCTATTTATGTCTTAACAGTGTTCATCTATTTTAATAATTTGCTATATCCTCTTATTCAGCGCATAAGAAAAATGCACTTGGCAGCAACTCAAAATCAAACACAAAGATATTGTACAGACTGGTGAGAAGTTTTGCTGTGAAATGACTTCCTATTCGCGTAATCTCCTTTATTCTCAGATGGAGCTATGATGAGATTTTTGAGTCCCATAAATGAGACAGTTACACCACAGAATCTCTGACTAGATGAAAAGTATTCATGAATCATTGTATCATGTATCCACGCAGTTTAGTTTCTTAGTAACACTGACAAACCTGCAGTTCTGTGGAATTCCTTTTTTGTTTTTAAAGATAATTTCTTGGGCTTTTGTTGCCTATAGTGACAGGACAGTATAATGTTAAGGGGGAGGGAGTGACACGCAGCAAAAGCCACAGGCTGGAGTTGAACCCGCGGCCGCTGCAACAAGGACTAAGCTCTTGTACATAGGGTGCCCACTCCATCCACTAAGCCACAAATGATCCGGGAAATACATCTTTGATAATCCTTTCTGGTTTATACCCAGGGAAAATCACAAAAATGGGCAAAAGTCTTTTCAGAGCCAGAGTCACTTTTCTTACGGCCTGACAAACCGCTGTCTTGCTGATGTGTTCAGTGTCCCTGATGTTATGAAGAAAACTGCCGCTGCCGAAGAATCAAAGGGCAATGCATAAAATTTGCTCCGATGATAATGTGAATCCACGACATGTAATATTTGATATATCTGGGTGGAACAGATTGTTAGATAAATGATAGAGTATGAGGTGAAATTGTATCTTTCATATAGACACTTCTCCAGGGAGACATCCAAACCTTCTCCATACGCAACAGCCTCTGAATAAACTGTGCCGCAACGTCCACCACTTAAAACGGACACGCCATGTCTCTCCTTCCTGCCACACGCTCCGCCTCAGGCGGTCAGAGTCTGGTCAGACTTTGGGACGATCTCAGTATCAGTAGTTTTCACTAATCCTGCTTTCTGAAATAGGGCCCGGCGTGCCACTTATCCATGCATGAGAGTGTAAATGCCAAAGTGTTGTAAATTGTTAAGTTTTGGCTAAAATGCATGTGTTTGGGAACTACTTAGCATACAACTGGATAAATGAGTCTTGGATTATAGTACACGAGTTGTGTGACAGTTTGTAAAGGAATGTGTTTACTACACTTTATCAACCATTTTCTCAGTGTTTGGATTCTTCATTCACTGTGGAGGCATGCGAGAGGCATGTGTAACACAAAAAGAGTAACTGATCCAGTATAAATACCTTCATTTTATGGGTGAAGTATTCCTTTACAAAGGTCAGTAACTGTTGTTTTAGGTTGTAGGGTCTCCTGCTATTTAAAATGTCCAGCAGGTGGCAGTGAAACATAACATAATAATAATTTCTGCCTGTTTTAACAATTTAAACAGAGTGGTCTAACCCAAACTATAAAAAACAGTGTCAAACCAGAAGTACAGAAAGTATATAAACATATTTTGTACCATGAAGTGTTCTTGAACTGTGCTTTCAGAAATGTGGTTACAGTCTGTATCTACCTTAATTATTGTTAAATCTATCCAGGCATCTGTTCCCTCATGTATGAAGCTAAGGTTCACTTTCTGATGCTAAACCCCTTTTCTTTTCATCCTCCATCACATCAGAGCAGTGTTTCTCTACCTGTCCTTTGATCTGCAGCGCAGCATTGATTTCTCCGTGGTTTTCAAACACTGCACCGAGCTTTTCATCCTCTCTATTAGATCAGCGTAAAATAGGTCATTATGGTGCAGGAAGAGGCTGAGTGTCTACTCTGGGGCCCTCTCTGCTCCATACATCACCATTTGGTCTTTTAATATCCAAAGAATCTATTTACTATGAGCCTTTTTATCTCCATATTCTGTCCTGTATGGCAGACCTTTTTTTTTTACAGCAGATATTTTGAATTGACACAACACGAAAGGCACAGGTGTTACCAAGAACATTAAATATGGTTGTGTTTGTATCCTGGGATTGAGACATGCATAGGTCATTAGGCCCCTGAATGCTACCTGCACCAAAGAGAACACCAAAAGAGAAAGCCTGTAATCTAGTTTAATCATTTTTAAAAAAAAAAAAAATATTTGATTTATTCAGTAAGGAAACAAACAACAATAATAATAATAATAATAATAATAATAATGATGTGTATGTTTCTACTGTAGAATAAATTCCCCAGGTTCCTATGAAAGTAAATAATGACTAGATAACACATGGAGAGAATCGGGCCCTGCCAGTATCCCAGTAGGTCATTAATGTTATTACGACCTGTGTAATTTTAAGGATGATAGGAACAAAATAGGAAACACTACCTTGCTTTGATGAGTTCAGTTGAAATCAGGCAGCTATGATGAAATGCAAACTTGTTCCACACTTTAAATTGCCTGTACTTGGCCACTAGAGGTCTCTTTGACCTTATAAAACAATCTTCTGTTCAGCCTCTGGTTCAAGAGCAAGTGCAAATTGTCCTTGGGTGTAAAAAAAATCCTCATTGTCTCACAGGAGTGTATTTCTCCCTGGTAAAGAGAATTACTTAAATGTAAAAGCATCAGGAAAAACAACATTAATACCTGCGAATGAATTACTGGCCTGAGTGTCAAAGGGTTCATCAAAATGCAAGCTGACAAACCAGAGTGCGGTTGATTTCCTGTCAAACTTGAACAGTCGATGTCATATAAATATCCTATGATTCACAAAGAAACAGTGTGGTTTGCAAAACTTAAACATCATTAACAAAATAATGCATTTTATTTTGTAGGCTACACCATGTCCTGAGAAATTCACCCTTTGCAACAGCAGGTGGCGCTATCAATCAATTTAAATGCCCCAGAACATTGAGCAGAGCAGACTGAACCATAAGGCTCATTCAAGACGAACTGCACCTCGCAGTGTTTTCACAGAAATATTGGGCTCGTTCGAGATGAGCCAGACCTGTGCAGATGGTTTGTGTCTGACTTCACCCTGACTTGCTCTGATGTCATGCGAAAGTTGACAACGATATTCTCATGAGATCGAAGCAGCTGCAGTTTAAGAGCCAGGCGCTGCAGTTGCTGCAGAACCCGGGGCATGATGGGAAACGCCTGGCTCTCACCTGATCTAACAGCTGATTGATTTAGATGTTGACTCAACAAGATGACATTTTAATAGACTTTTAATTTTTGTTGAATTTCAGAGATTTTTGTCTGATTTGAAGGTTTATTCTGTTTACAGAAAACACGTGGTCTAGTAGTCAGAGGCTTGATACATTCATCATAAACTACATGTAGTTTATTGTGTATTAACATTAAACTTTTAATTATTGAAGTATCTAGCGATAAAAATACTTGCAGTAAGTGGGATGTGAGGATTCTTTAAATAACATCTGTGCAGATGTGAAGCCCTGACTACATCTGACTTCTCTTTAATAACAGCTGCTGTGTTGTGTTTCTTTCCTCAGTGTTTGACTGATGTTTTCAGTTTATTTATGTAGTTGAGGGGACAGGTCTGCTCTGTCATGAACATAAATTACAGATTGCCTGTAAAGCTTTCTGTCATAATTTTAACAGTTGAAGGCTGCGATCAAACTGATGTTTGGGTCTGATAATATTTTCTTGAATCTGCATCAGATCTGACAGGATGTGAGTGTTTCTGTGATTTCCGGTAAAGACTGCTGCTGGAAACTGTCCAACTTTTCTGCGGCTTTTTGTCACCGCCTCCTGCTGCAGATGTCTTATCTTGTCCACTTTCCAAGTGAGGTGCAGTTAATCTCGAACGAGCCTATTTACACCCTGTTAGATCCATCTGCAGGCCACGTCATGGCCTTATAACTTTTATTATCCACCACATAATCTAATAACCCACAATCTAGCGTTAAATATTGCAATTACATGGTAAGTTAGGACTTTCTACAAAACTAAGAGCAGATCAGCTCTTTGATCAGGCGACAGCCAAGTGTTTCCCATCATGCCCTGGGTCTTATAGTCTGTGGAGAGCAACTGGCTCTAAAAACTGCGGCTAGAGCTTGGCGATATGGAGAAAATCAAGTATCGCAATATTTTTGACCAGTCTACTTAGTGCTCTCACAAAATTTTAACCCAATGACATTTTTGATAGATAATCATCAGTAATGTGGATATAATGACTTTGTGGACAAATAATAGAACAGCTTGAATGTTTGTGGTGTGTTCTGAAAATTACATCCAAAATCTGAGATGATAACTAGTCTCATATCACGATATCAAAATAATGTCACTATATTGTCCATCCCTAATGGCAGCCGCTTCAATCTCATGAGGTTGTAGTTGCCACTTAGGCATGACATCAGAGCAAGTCAGGATCAAGTTGGACATGAATCTAACTTGCATGCACTGTGCAGCGATCAATCTCAAACAAGCCTATACACTATGCCAGTGGTTCCCAACTGGTCCAGCCACAGGGTCCAGAATTCTCCTCCGTTATTTGTTCAGGGTCCACACAGTTTAATATATTCAGCGTCATATTTGCATTTGGCCATGTTATCGAGCTAGTTTTTGTCTCTGTCAAGTATCTGTCTGTTAGTCACTCACTCTACAGCAGGAAATGGCACCTCAAAATAAAAGCTCTGTGCATGAAAATCACTGTACTTAAAAATAAAGTGTGTTTTTTACAAACTTGACACATGCGTGAGTCACTTGCGGTCCATTACAAATGGGCCTGTGACCCACCAGTCAGGAACCACTGGATTATGCCGTATTGAATGCTTCACCCCGTTACTGCAAGATGTCAACATTGCCATGTTGGACTGGGCAAAACTTGCCTGTAAACAAATACAAGTAAACAAGAGAGTTGTGGTTGTTTTCTCAATTAAAAGCCGGTAAAAGAGGGGCTTATTTTAATTACTTCACTACCTTACTTTCCCTTGGAATCATCCATAAATCCATCCTTTACCGAGGGGCGGTACTCCCTGGACACATCCCCTTGATAAAGTCTTAATCTGTAATTATATATGTAAATGACACCAATCCTCAGTAGTCAATGTGTTAAGTTAGCAGTTTTGTTGCCTTTATTTTATTCCTGTGAACCAGGAAGTGCTTTTATTTTTGAGAGACTGTAGACACAGAAAAGATGGAAATTGACGAAAGGTAAACAGTCCTGTAACGTTAGTAAGACAGAGATAAACAACACGGAAAATAAAGGAAATAATAAGGACGAACGGTGAGAGTTTAACGGTGTTTAGCGCCAGTCGAGAGGGCAATGAGGTATTATCTGCATTTCTTTGTGTCTAATTGTCTAATAATTTGAGTTTTGGTATTATTGCTAACTTCATGAGCTAAGTTTAATGCATTGTTTGTTTTCTGATTTTTTTTTTTTTTTTTAAATTTTCTACTTCACTCTTCCATTGGACGATGGAGTTAACTGAGAACAGGATAAACTGCCTCACTGTGCGTTCCCACCAAAAGCTTCATGAGCGTCATAAGTGGCTGGCAGCCATTAATTTTCAATGCACGCTGGCGACGAAGGGCACCAGGGGCGTCGGCTGCAGCGAGCGGCGTCATGCCAGCAACCAGAGCGTCAAGTAGAAGTTGAAAGAAGAGGAACTTTATGCAAATGAGCAGCGCCGCCGCCGAAGCAGCAGCCAATTGCAGACCGGGATTTGGATATGGAGGTCTGGGCTCTCCCGGAGCTGTACCAGCCGGTGAAATTCCCCGTGGAGTTGCCGGGTTTGCAGGACTCTGTGGACCCAGACGGGCCGACGGTTCAGGACCCTGCATTTCCTCAGAAAAATATGCTGATGCAAGACAAAAGAGGCTTCCGAAAATGCGATCCATGAGCTCCCGCTTATTTATTACCAATTACATTTCTCAGTGGTCCTACGTGCCAACAGGAGGGTAAAATCATAATTATAAAAGACTCATAAAGGCTAAATGTGTTTATTAGTGTTATTTTAATTGTGTAATGAAAGTCATGAATAATACATAGTGAAGACATAAATGATAGTAGGCTATATTTCTTCATCCCTGTAAAGTGCACCGCCGGTCAGCCTAGATGGACACATCTGCAGCGCCCGGCCCCGCCCCGCCCCTTTGGCCGCTGCAAGCATAGACATATATGGCTGCAAGCGCCTGCTGGAGCTGGCAGTGAACGATGTCTGAGCCACCAGAGCGCCGGCAGGTGACTATGAAGCTTTTGGTGGGAATGCACAGTTAGACATCAATTCAGTTTTATTTCGACTGGGACGCTACAAGATACTTATTTGTTTATTAGATTTTGCACTATCGATCTAAAGCTGCAAAGTTACTACTAAGTAAAGTAACTGAGTAAATGTAGATAAATATAAATTAGCCAAAAACGGGAACTGTGTCCATGAGATCTTGAATTCAGGACTTGTATTTGTAATGGAGTACTTTTACAGGGGCGTGTTGCTACTTTTCTGTAAATAGAAGATATGATTACTTCTTCTACCACTGGTATATCATTTGGACTGAATGAGAGGAGAGGAACTGTCAGAGTGATAAACATGAAGAAATGTTTGGGTTGGGTTTAAGTCAAAAGAAACTCGACTTTAAACCTTTTAAGCATCACCATCAGAGCTCCCACTACACCTCCACACACATAACATGGAATGTTAGTAAGAAATTATCACCAGAAATTGATCTAAAGACAATCTATAAACATTGTGAAGACTAACTGCATGCTTACAGACTGTTTCTAAATTACTACTGGGAAAGCAAAGCACATCCTGACTACTCCCACACATTGGCAACTGCTGCTTCATGCCACCACTGAACCATTTCACCTATAATTCAGTTAAAGAGCACTGTGGCTCTCACTGTTTATCTCAGAGCTGCAGTCACTCTTTCACACTCATGGACTCTGAGCTGAACTCAAGTGTTATTGGTGTTGTCTCTGGAAATGGATTGGAATAATTCGACCTGTCAGTAGCATATGAAGGTCTGTGATGCTTCCTCTGGTTCACAGCAAGCAGAATAAACAAATCAATCATGCAAGCACAAGCTGAATTCTTTCTTAATTAGTTTAAATGTTCCTCCAACATTCTCTCTGTAGTGTGTCATATGCTTAATTCTTAGAAGAATCCTATCGTGTGTCCACAGCTTAAAATGATAGTTTCCAGTACCATGTAAATGTGTCTGTAATACCTGTGTCTTCATTCAGTTCACCGACAGGGCCTAGCGTTATAAAAAGTGAGCTACCCGTGTCTCAGATGTCTCCAGCTGTCTGCAGAATACACAGTATCTTTCCTCTACCTGAACTTAGCGCACAATCTCGGCTAAAAATATTGACGCCGTGTACCGTGCAGGGAAGTGGCTGCCTTCATGAATCGAATCCTTGTTCCTTATTTATTTTTTCTTATTTATTTTTAGTAACAGAAGCTAGAAATGGATGTGTTGTTTGTTTAGGTGTGTTAACGAATGCAGGAGGTTATTTCCACTCTGTGTTGCTGCAATCATCTCTCCACAAACACCTCCTGAACCCAGGCTCAGACAAAAAAAAAAACTTTACATAATTGAGGGGATGATGAGACAGCAATATGCGAGTAAAGTTTTTTTGTATAGCCCAAAATTACAGGCAGTGTGTTAGGAGGCTTTATGGCAACATCACTGGAGGAAAAACAGACGAGCTAGCAGCTCTGTGAGGCTGGACTCAGACACAGTAGTGCTTTGAGCTATGAGAATGCTAAACACCAGCTAAGTACAGCTGAGGCTGATGGGAATGTCAATGTTTTGCAGGTAAAAATTTTGCCCTGATGATGGTGTTAGATAAAAAGTTTGTTTAAAAAAACAAAGTTACTAAAATTCATCCTGAAGGGGACATGAACGTTTGTGGCAGTCCATAAACCCTAAGTGTCAATCTCAGGGTGGTGCTAAAAAAAAGTCAGAGGATCACCAAAGCCATCAGGATTTATCGTCTGTGAGCCATGAATGTTGGTTCAAAAGGTTGTGCTAACCCGTTCAGCAGTTGTTGCTATATTTTACTTGGGGATGCATGATATGGATTTTTTTTCAGCTGATACTGATAACCAATAAATACCTACTCCTAATGGCAGACACTGATAATTGATAATCAATAATTTCACATTTTTGTATGTTTTAAAAGAATTCATAACCTGATTTTATTGTATGTTATTGGATGTTAGCTGCTGCTGCTGTGTTAGCTGGAGCTAACCGGGCAGACATTGAACTGACAATTTGCAGGAAGGCAGTGGTTCAGGGATGGTCCTTCAGCGCTGCATCTAATCAGTGTAATGGCAGCCACAGAAAAGGGTTCAGACCCCCTTGACAATGATGTTGTCTTCATCTAAAACTGAAAATGTCCGGTGTGGACTCTCTAGTTAGCATTAGGGGTGTAACGATACATCAATCCACATCAATAGATCGATTCATTCATTAACGATCCGATTATATCGATGCAAAATGAAAACATCGATCCATATCGTCATCTTAAAGATACACATTTATTTTGAAATTCACATAGCACGTCTGTGTCACCATTTCTGGGCAAGCGCGCCTCCGCTCAAACAACAAACAGCTCAGATATAAAATGGTCAAATCATATTCTAGTTGTTTTTGTGAGTTGATGTAAATGATTGTGTTAGATGGGCATATGATATCGCGTCATATCGATCGCAGGCTCCTGAATTGAATCGAATCAAAATCGTATCGTGACAGACTTTGTGATATCGGCAAACATCGTATCGTCATCCAAACAAATCGATATAATATCATATCGTGATGAAGCTGGTGATTTACACCCCTAGTTAGCATGCTGCGCTTACTTGCTCTTGGTCCTCTACTCTGTTCATCCCTACTTTCACTAAATAAGTAAAAGCTTTGATCTAGGACTGTCCCCTCAAACTCGAAGATTCGAATCATCTGTTAAAGACCCCCCAGTCAACTGAGATTCTTTAAGAAGAGCAGTCGCCTTTTTTTATCGTGTCCCTGTCAGTCTGCAGTGCTTTTTTTGGTCGAGTAAGCGCTCCCAGCTTCCACGCTGCTCTCTGGTACAGGCAGCTGCGGACTCAGACCCAGGGTGAGTCTGAGTGAGACAGAGGCAGCTGCCTGGTGGAGGAGAGGCTTTGTCTGGTCAGGCTCTGAAATACCTTCTGCCTTCTGCTTAATACTTAATACAGTACAATCTCTGGATTTTCTTTGATATCTAGTGTCAGCAAATTTTTTAGCACATTTCCAATCCATTGTTACCAAAGTTAGCACATATTAGCTTTGAGGACTTACTTGGCTTGTTTACTACATAACATGAATGTCACCATTAACCAAAACGTCCCGCTGAACCCCAAAAAAAAGGAAACAGCCAAATCCAATTCGACTGACAGAATTCTGAGTCGAGTATAGCCCTACTTTAAGATGCAATCGTTAAAAGTTGAAGTCTCACCTCAGTCAGTATTGGTTCATCCTCTGGCACCATGAATGTCTTTAGATATTCTAAGGGTAGTCCATCCAGTCAGTGTTGAGATATCTCACTAAAAAAGACAGAAGTAAACTTGGTGTTGGCACTAAAAGAAAATTCAGAGTTAGAGTCATTAGGATTCATCCTCTGGAGACCATGAGCATGTGTTCAAAATTTCTAGACAAACCATCCAGTAGTTGTTGAGATCTTTCAGTCTAGACCAAAGTTTGGGACAGATCCTTAGAGAAATCTCAGATGAAGAAGAGATTCAAAGATATTCTGGCATGTGATGTATTGAAAGATGTTTCTACCTTTGCTGATGCATCTGTTAGTGCAGCTGACACCTGAATGAATGTCTAGGCGATCTGCACTTTTCATTTGTCCCTGTAGACACGGCAGTGACCTCAACCCTGTGTACGTCAGGAGGCGACCTTTGGTCAGGACGACGTCCTTATCGTTGGCTCTGGGTGTTCCTGTGGCAACACTGTGGGATTTTCACACATCAAGCTGGAATGTCTGGAATTTTAGGTGTCACTTTAGGAAAACATTTTGGCTGTGGCTGGAGTTATGCATGTTGGAAGAGCCCTAGCTATGTGTCCAGACATTAATCATATAAATGGCAGTGATATCCACATGCACAAAGGACTTACACAATCAGTTCTTTAGAAAACTCTATCTGTAGAAAGTTTACATTTTGTGGTTTTTGATTCTAATCTAAGATGTTTTTAGACTTTTGGTGTGTGGAATTTTTTGGTAATTACTGTATTTAGTCTCCGGCTGAGTGGCTAGAGTTAAATCATGTCTCCGTTTGTTCTTTCAGATATATTTAGACCACTCCAGAGAATTTAAGTTGTATGTTACATCATAAAACAGCTGTGCACCTGTAGTATTTCCTCTGCAGTTTCACCAGAGCGATTTCAGAGGAAATGGTCTTAGTGGTGAGAGTGCTTTCGCTGCTGTTCATTATGTTATGTAAATGTTAGGAAATGTTTCCATCTGCTTAAAAGTTCATTCCTTCCTCTAGTTTCTCCCTCCCTATTTAATGTTGTATGACTGACTTGTTTGAAGCTGCACCTATTCCACGTTTCAGGCTACTGCCAAGAATCATACAGTACAAACATCTAGTGGTCATTTAATAAATGAAAAGGCATGTAACCGTAATTTGGATTTCAAAGCCGGTGTTAATGAAAGATGTCCTTAGCAGTGTTCTTGTTAGAGGAAACTGTTTAAGCCCAGGTCTGCTGAAGGAGATGAAAGAGAAACAGAACAGACGCAGTGCAGTTTGAGTGTTTATTATGTTTTGAATGGATCAGGACAGCTCTGTCTGTGACCTCTGCAGGGTGTGGTGGTGACCAGCAGTGTCCGTCATTACATACCCTCTCTAAAATCCTTACTGGAATAATGAGTCAGTATAACTCAGTACATCAACATCATGAACAGACTACAACTCCCACGTGCTTTCTGACTCAAGTCTGCAAAGCTGGACCGGTTGCATGGTTTTTGCTATTTCTGACTGTTCTAACAGTCACGGCTAATCAGCCCTCTTCACTGAAAGGATACCTGCAGATCTGGCACAGACAACCTGCCAATGACTGGAAAACTTTCAGCACCACATGGTGCCAAAACCTCAGACACCAATTACCAAGTGCACTTGAAGCTGCTCTGCATGTTATGTATGTGTCAAATATTGTCCTGGGAAAAGATTTGAGTATTATTTGGGGCTGTTACAGCCCACAGCCTGTTTATTCTGAGTCACACTCAAATCACAGCTAGTTGGTACCACCCAAAGCCACAAACTGGCAGACTTGAATATTGTCTGGGTTTGCAGAGGTCCCAAATGCTGGGGGTACAAAAATGTACTTTATAGGAAAAGTATAAACCTAAGAAAAGTGTTGAGTATTAACAGGAGGCCTTTCTTCGATCCAATTAGAAGTTAGATTAGAAACATATGCAGTGTGTTTTGTATATAAAAGAAATACATCTTTCACCAGCTCTCAAATACTTGGTTCCAGTACCAGCACTGATTTCTATTATGTTAGTTGCTCAGGCATTTCAACAAGTGAAAAAATGAACACTGTAGCTGCCCACCAATGTTGTTAGGTGTTAATATTAGGGATGCACCGATATCTGGATCGAATATCGGCCCCGTTATCATCAAAATAGATGGATCGGGTATGGGAAAATGCAACCTATACCTGAGGCGATCCTTTCCCTTGAGATCTATTGCGACGCGAGCTATGTCATACGTCATTGAGCGGAGAGAATCTGCTGTGTGGAGGTATTTCACACTATTTCAACTGCTGTTGCACAATTGTTTATTTTTGTTAAAAATAAATAGTTCATCATTGCATTAATCTGTTTCATCTTGTTTTGTTTTGTCTTAGGAAAGAACTGTGTAGTCATCAATGCCTGATGCCTCTAGTCTTTCCTGTTCTACATGTAAAGGTATATAGCTTTTTAGGCCAACCATGGTATCGGATCGGCATCGGGTATCGGCTGATACTCAAAGCCACCGCATCGGGATCGGTATCGAAACTGAAAAAGCTGGATCGGTGCATCTCTAGTTAATATTTGGTTGAATTGAGGTTGTGACATCAGATGACCATCAGATGGTTTTAACACTGACATTGCATGCAGTTGCATCATCCCTAAAATTTGTATTATGTCAGAATACTAAGTAAGAAACTTGGTAAACTTAGAACTTAGTAAGAGGTTAAGGCCATATAAACAGCTCTGTGAGGCTGTACTTTCTGTTAAATGCTAAGACCATCATCCTAACCATAGACTGTCAAAATAATGGACAAATCTACCATGATGTCACCCATTGGTTTGTGGACTCCGACTCTGAGGCCTCAAGTTTGTCATTTTGACTGATGACATCTTTTGTTTTTTTGAGCCAGAAGTGACTGTATTTAGGTAAGAGACTGGCACTGTGGAGGAGCAAGGGGTGGATCTGACTGAGAAGCTGAGGACACTATCGGCAGATAGCCTGTCACTCAAAGCAACCTGCCCTAAATTATGCGCAACTTTAGTCTTAATAACATGTAAACAGGTGAGTTATAAAACAATTCACTCCCTGTACAGTTCTAATGAGGGGGGAGTTAGCTATAGAGACCAAAACCATTTTTGCACCAGGCTTTAAACATGTTTGTTTCTGTTGTAAAGTTGGGTATTTAGACATAGTGGGTCTTTGGGGATTGACTCGCTTTTGGAGCCACCCTCAAGTGGCCATTAGAGGAACTGCAGTTTTTCGCACATCAGTGTTGGCTTTTTTTTTTTTCCCAGCACTGGATGTTGCTTGATTCTAACATGCTTTCAGTGACAATGCTAACACACCAATGTTTAGCAGGTATTATGTCTGCCATGTTAGCCGTCATAGTTTTGAATGCTAGCATGCTAATACTTGCTAATTAGAGCTCAACACTAAGGCTAAGGCTGATGGGATTGTCAGTTTTGCAGGTATTTTGTCATAAACCAAAGTGTTGGACAACTAAATAATTTGATCTGATTGTGGCACTGAATGAAAGGTCAAGGGATCACCAAAATTATTGCAGTTCATCATGAGGGGGACATAAATGTAAGTACCAAATTTAATGGTAATCCATCCAATCACTGTTAAGATATTTTAGTCTGAACCAAAGTAGTGGACAGACAGACAGACACTGGATATACAATCATCACTTGATACTGTCTGATTTCACTGTAACACTAATCTTTACAAATTTTATACAGAGAAAACAGAGCTGAAGTGTTTCACATCTGTAAATGTGATTCCAGCTCTGCATACCTGCAGCACGGTGTCACCTCTGAGTATCATTACAACAGTCTGGGCCTACGCTGTATTCTGTTCTGCTCTCACTCTGAGGTATTTTTGGGTTGTTGGACAACTTTTCTGAACATGTGTTAGACATTTTTGCTCCGTAGTGACAGATTTGGTGGAGTGATTTTTCCTTTAGATCAGTGCATTCTTTTCTAACATTTACAGGACGGATAATATTTTCTTTACTCTGCCCCGCAGTTTTTGCATTCACGAGTCAACAAGGAATCCAAATGGGCTTTTCCTACATACCAGCACATACCAAAACAATATTCACCCAAACTGAATGAGGGTCATTGTGCAGGATTTTGGGGGTTTCTTCAAATGTGTCCACTGTCAGTGAGAGTGATACTTTACTGTCTGGGAGCTCTCCAACATCTGTGTGCCCTGGAAAAATGTGTTCTCTGTCTGTCGTGGTTGGAATTGGCAGATACTTAGTGATTTCACTATCACTATATTGATGTTATGACTTGGCTACATTCTTTCCACACAGTAGTTGTTCATAAATCAGGCATAATGAAGCCACACTAACAGTCTATTCATACAGCTTGTCCTGTACCAAGTATTCTCAGGATCATTCAAGAGCTTTCATACAGAATCTTAAGCACTGAGAGAGGCCTTTTCATACAGAACAAAAGTCAAAGTGAGTTGTATTTGTTGCATACAATGGTTTGAGATTTTCTTTCAAAGTAGTGTATGTTCTAGTGGAGCCATTCCCTGTCACACTGCAATCCTTCCAGCCTCTGTCATTCTTGGAGAGCATGGAAAACACGTGGAGCAGTGGCCAGGACGGCATAGTTTCAGAGAAAACTGAATTTGAGGTCTTGCAGTACATCTACACTGGCTGGCCACCTGGAGCCCACCTGCTTGGGGCCTGGACGCACATACTTTCCTCTTCTCTATCTTTCTGTCTGTCTCCTTCTATTTATAACTCATTGCTGGATGTCTTCGCTGCCCACCCAGCTCTGTGAGAAATGGCTGATGTTAAAATTCAGGAATCTAGTGTTGCTTTTGACTGAATCTCTTAACCATGAATGGCTTACTTTCTGTTTCAGTGACTGCAGTCTTTTTGCTACAGTGTTTAGATTAAGGCATATTGTGGCTATGACGGCATCCTTGTAACGTGCTGCATGTACGTAGTTGTGCTGTAAAATAAATGTTTCTGTAATGCCATTTTTTAAAATGTTTTTAGCCACATAAGCTGTTCTGGGGTTGGTGTCAGTCTGTCAGTAGATCAACAATTATTACATGGATTGTCAGGAAATTTGGTATGGCCAGTCATGGTCCCCAAAGGATGAATCCTTATGACTTTGGTGATCCTCTGACTTTTCTTCCAGCGCCACCAGCAGGTCAATAATGTAACTTTTCCAGTGGAACAGGTCAGCATCCACTCGATGGATCAGTGCAAAAGTTAGTACAGACATTCATGGCTCCCAAACGACTTTGGTGATCCTCTGACTTTCGTCTAGCGCGAAACATGCGGTCCAGGGGCCAGAGCTGGCCTGTCAAAGGGTCCAGTCCAGCCCTCTAGAGGACTTCGCACCACTAATATTGATGCACTGTGCCAGGTTTCAAGAGCAGTTAAAACAGTGAGTAGATACTTGATGTAAAATGCTGCCTCAGAGGCTTTTCCACCCTGACCATAATACAGCTCTCTGAAATAACAATGAATACTCTCTGTGGTCACATTTAAAGATACTGAACATTGTGCACAATATTGCCAACCAGCAGCTTCACTACAAAACAATCTGTATCAGACATCTATATTAAAACAATTATGGGTGGAACCCTGCTGCTGAGGCACTGACAAAACTATAGACAGTAAATGGTTTGTAAAGCAGGGGACGACTTAACCTGTTACAATAGCTTCCACTTTAGTGGGAGTGGAAAGTTATGAAAAAAATGCACATGTAATGACAGTGAGTAGTGGCTGACTAAATGTGGAAAAACTGAGACATACTGTTGAATTTGTGCATATTTTTCTTTAGGATATCACGAGCTGTTCATCATATGTTTTGTGAATCTAGTTGTAATTGTTAACACTAAACACAGGAAGGATTAAGGGGGGTGTTATTTATAGGTTAACATGCGATGGTTTTATTGATCTGACTCACTTGAGGTCAGATTGGGCTGTATGTGGTTGTGAACTAAAATGAGTTTGACACTGCTGCTCTAGCGCCATCATGACATTAATATTTTTGGTTTTGGGTGAAATGTTTCCACAACTATTGGATGGATTGCCTTGACGCTTGTTTCAGACATTCATGCCCCCTCTCAGGATGAACTGTGATCCCTTATTCCTCTTAAAGTGCAATCGTCAGGTCAAAAATCTTGTAATACTTTGGGTTATGACTGATCGTCTGCAAAACTTATGACATTCTCATCATGTGTACCTGTATTAGGTATTTATTTGTATTTACTAGCCAACATTACAGTGCTTACACAAACTGAGATGGTGAACTTGGTAAACATTACACCTGTTAAACATCAGCAGCATGTTAGCATGCTGACAATTAGCTCAAGCTCAAGCACTTGTGTTATTTAATGGCGCATAATCTGGATGCAAGGGGTGAAGCAGTTGTATATAACATGAATTTAATCAGAGCAGGGATTGACTTTTTTCCCAAGGAGCACATGTGCTTCTAAGTTGAAAAAGTAAGGAGCACACAAAGAACTTTAGGGGCACAATGTAAATTGATCAAATAATGCGTTTTCTGTAATAAACGTGATGCAAGTAGACATTTACAAGCAAAATTATTTGTATACAAAATGTACAGAAAGGTAAAATCATCAAGTTTTGAAAAAGTATTGCAATTTAATTTTGTCTTTAATGTTATTATCTTATATTATCTTTGCAATATGATTATCTTATATAATGTTATTCCTATCCTAAAACATTCTCCAGGTCCTCTGAAACTCTGCAGGACCTAAAACATTCTCCAGGTCCTCTGAAACTCTGCAGGACTTATTTCTACCCTGCCCAGCAGCGGTACCATGGCGAACGGTCCCTAACTGCGGGGAGAACGGAGCAGGCTTCCCCGGAGTTCCGCCGCTTTTCCCGGTCCCTCTTCTCCGCCACACTTTGACTTATTCCCACCTAGCCGACAGCCTGGCCGTGGAGAACGGTCCCTAACTGCGGGGAGAACGGAGCAGGCTTCCCCGGAGGTCCGCCGCTTTTCCCGTTCCCTCGTCTCCTCCACACTTTGACTTATTTCCACGCTGCCAACAGTGGGACTTATATTCATTGTGCCGACAGTGCCTTGGAAAACCGCCCATAACCGTGTCACATGGGGAAGAGGGAAGGCGGCTGGAGTTCCTCCAACATTTGTGGTTAGATTATCATATTTTTTTATTGACAAAAATATAGGCTGCTTTGGCTGGGTTTTTTTATGCGCACATGTGCCCCTAAATATTTTTTACAGTTCGCACACACCTATTTTTAGTCGCAAATGCGAGTGAAATGCTCGCACTGTCGAGCCCTGCAGAGCCCTGTCATCTCTTATTTTCTGGGAGATGACACTTCGCAGATTCGGGAAATTAGAGAGGCAAGCATTTTTCTGCTGAGAGTAATGCAGTAAGAGCAGTAGTGTCATTGAAGCAAATATCGTGGGACATTTAAGCAGCAGAACCAAAAACTGTAGTGGTAAACTTGACAGAGGAATCAGAACTAAACTTTCAGCTTCTGAAATAATCACTGAAGTCACACTGCTGCTTGTGCATTCGGCCTAATGCGCACAGCATGTCTTAATGGGGAGTCTGACAGCAGCTCTGCTCTGCTCTCTGCTATGTTCACATTTTAACGAATGTCATTATACTTTCCCTGATTAATGATGTATTATTTTACCCACCTGCAACCCATCCATGCATCCCTGTGTGTGTAACAAGCTGAGTAAATACATGTTTGGGACTTGCCTATGTAGGCGCATCTTACTAACTGGAAAATGCACCCTTTAAATAGCAGGAAAATACTGTGCCAGACCAGGTTTTTGTTGGTCAGTGGCGCAGTTGCTTTCTGCAGCATCAAAATCGCAGTACACCAACAATGCGCCTGACCACACCTCATTTTAAGACCTACACACCTATGGGCACAAGTACTAGGGATGTAAATCACCATTAGAAGTTAGCAGGATGAGATGCCCGACCAAGCAGGTACCATTACATCGACAGCATTGTTCACATACGGCATGTGCTGTCTGTTGACCCGTATTTTCTCTGATCCAAAATATCTCCACGCTGCTGATTTATTCCTGATAAAATAATGCTATCCTCACTGTCTTTCTCTTGGCTGCTTGCCCTGTTTGATGGTGACACAGACTTTTAAAATAAAAGTGTTTCCTAAAGATGATGATATAACTTTGCATCGACGAGATTGGATCGTTGATTATTTAATCGATATATCGATCCAGTTGTGGTGCCCTGTGCGCCACTTTCCACAGGTTGTAAGATAAGGCCCTTATTCTCGGGCAGCTACAGACACAACACAAATGCTGCGTGGTTTTAAGAAGTAGCTGCTCACTGGGTATCCTGAACTGAGTCCATGTCACTGTTAAGACTGCTGCCTCTGCAGTAACTACTGAGTAATGAAGAAGCTTAGCCACTGAAGTAGAAAACAGATTTAATATGTAAAAATGTATGATTTGGGCATTGTCATGTTTTGGTATTTTCAAGGCCTCAGTTCTTCACACTTGAGATGAAGATGAAGACCTTGTAGATGTTCCTGAGTCTCATAGTAAACAGTCTGGACCAAGGGTTACACACAATATTGTTTTTCCTCTTCCAAGGTGGTGTGATTAAACATGATTCAGCGTGACGTGGGATACGCTGCATAAGGCCTGGAGAATGTAATATTGCTGTTAGTTTTTGGCATAACTCTGTCCATGTGCTGTACCAAGAGCCTCTCTGGCCAAACTTGTGCTGTAATGAACTTATATATTCCAGTAACTGAGACTCACTGAGCTCTTTTGACCTGAAGTGCAAGTTTTCCACATCCACTATGTTGTCTCTAAAATAAGATGTGTCCTTGTGGCCTCTGAGGAGTCCTGTTTGCTCTCAGGCTCCTATTTAAATTCTCTCCAGACGAAAGTTTCTCTCACAATAGAAGAGATCACCATGATTCAAGTTCACGTCAGCCTCAGACGTGTTGCCCTTACACCATGGAAACCAGAGGGAAGAGAGGGTTTTTAATCTCTTTAAGTGTGGATGAAGTTACACATTAGGGTTTCAGAGGTATTTTAGGTTTCTGGAGGGAAAATTAAATTGTGGGAATATCTGCTCCAAATCCGTCCTCTCAAAAGATCAGCGACTAAATCTGACTCACCCTACAGTGAAGCAGCAGCTTGTGAAAACATCAGCGAGATAAAAATCTTGTCGACTTAAATCGGAATTGTCACCACAAAAGCCCCGGAGGTTGTTTGACTTGTAGACAACTGGGCTAATGTATTTTTCTCCCCTCAGCTCGTGTTAAGCTGTGTAAACTTAGAACGCCACAAGACTGGAAAGAGAGGGAGGAGAGGAAAGAGGGGAAAGACTTGGGGGTGGAAGTGTGTGTGTGTGTGTCTGGAAGTGGAAATGGGCAGCAGAGGAGGAGGAATGTGAAACATTTCTGATGCTGGTCCAGTGGCTGTTTACACGGTAGTCAGCCTGTGACATCAGAGTCCAGACTTTATAAATGTCAGCAGGCGCAAGAATGAACAGTTAGCAAACAGCGTCACACAGATTAGCGAGACAGACTGAGCTCCATCAGCAACACAAGCCCCCATGGATCGACTGCTGTGTGACTGTGTGATGATAGCTGTGGCTGTGCTGCTGTGTGTGACTACACAGGTGAGGCCCGATCCTGCTTACTTACTGTCGTCTGTTCTCAATGAGATGATTATGTGGGGTGTGTGTGAGAGGGAGTGTGTGATTTGTCTTGGCTCACCTTATTGTTAGAAGACTGATAAATGTTGAGGAAATGTCTGCACAGGAAACCAAAGGCAGTCAGTGTGATCATTCATTCAGAAATCATAGTTATTCCATTGTATGTGTTTGGGAACATCCTCTTGTCTTGTAATGAAGAAGAGGAGAGTGATCATAGCCATCCTGTCTGGACAGAAATAAGATCACAGACAGCTCTAGATGTGCAAATATGATAACCAGTGTGTCTACAGGTATCACACACTTCAATGAAATGCCTTTTAAGACCATTTTTAAGATAATTTAACAAAATACACGAGTGATTTTTTGGACAAATAAGCATCGTAGCAAAGTATAAATCTAAGTATGTGGTCCTGTGCAGCGCGAGGGTTTATATAAGCATATGTTTATTAGGCTGATTAAGGTTAATCTTACATTTTGCCAACACAGTGTTAGGTTCAATGGGAGGTTTAAAGAATTGTAACATCCGAAATATGAACTTTCACACAAAAGAACTGAAATAATTTAGACTTAGAAATTAAAAGATGGATCCATGTTATTAGATAAAATGTTTGCGATAATTAAGACCTCACAAATTCAAATTTAAGACTAGTGAATGACTTTTGAGGCATCATATTTATAGATTGGATTTAAGACATTTCAGGACTTTTGTAAGGATCTGCACACACCCTGGATAAGACAAGCAGGGCTGTAACCAACAATTTGAACTATTTAACTTATATTTTAATATCTGTTGATTATTTTTACGATTAACAAACAACTTACTGTTCGGTAAATTGTCAGAGAATAGTGAAAAATGCTCATCAAAATCATGAAGTTGCTTGTTTTGTCCTATTAACTGTGTGAAAAAGAGTTTTCTCTGTAATCATTGACTGATCATTTTAGCCCTATAGATAAGCAAATTAACCTGCAGACATAACTCTTATGACAAGGACACACTTTTCTTTTCCACATTATGATCATCTTGATATTGTAAAGTTTAAAGTTGATTAAAAGTAAAGAAATGATGTGTAATGTCCTAACAGTGTATTATGTAGATTTGTAATGCAGCTGCACTATGTTGTTGGGCAGTGAGTGAAAAGCATGCTTTATATAAAGTGTTATAAAGTAATAAAGGCATTCTTCTTCTCTGGTTAAATGAGACTGGGCTCGTCCAGGTCTCGGCTCTGTTTTGGCTCCACCAGATGCATATTATTGAAAACAGTGGTTTGGCCTGACAGTGTTGGATACTGGCGTGAAGTTTCTGAGAATACCACTAATACTTTCTGTGGTCCTTGTGAAAATGAAGTCATGAGGATAATGATTCAGATGACTGTGATAATTACAGTGGTGATGGTGTGATTTCCTCTCTCATCCTCTAACCTCTTCCCATGTGTGTTGTCCGTGCAGGTGTTCGGCCAGCTGTGTGACAGGCCCTGCCTTTGCCCCAGTTCTGTCCCCCAGTGCCCCTTGGGAGTCCCACTGGTGCTGGATGGCTGCCGCTGCTGCCAGGTGTGTGCCCGCCAGCGAGGCGAGCCCTGCACTGAGATGTTTCCCTGCGACAGCCAGAGAGGACTGCGGTGCGACTACAGCGCCAGCTTCCCTGGAGACGCTGGGGAGTGTGTCGGTGAGTGCCTCTTCTAACAGGCAAACAACCAGCCTCATGTCAGGGAGGAGGTGATAGGGCCTCAGTTAGTCTGCATGAGCGGAACAAACAGACAGTTAATGTTTAAAGTCTGCTCAGCAGAGCGGGACGGCCTGCTGGGCAGCGGTGCTCTGCCAGAACTCTAAAACATTTCAACTTCTATTTCCAGGACTGCTGTTGACACATTTCCTCTAATGACTACCCTTTGAGCAGCATGATAGATTGCAGAGACAACACTCAAGGATTGAAAAACAGACTCCTCAGTTTCTCAGTAAAGAGGCCTGGTTTCCCATAAAACTACAGAACCATTGGCAGGGACAGCAGCTCATGTGTCCCCACCAGTCTCTCTTATTTTCCTGTGCCGTGTCCCCCTGCATCCATCAACCCCCCCACTATTCACCTAATCTAATCCTTTCACTTCCTGATTAAGTTTCCCACATCAATCCAAGGTGCAGGTGTGGTGGAGAAAGTTAAGACGGCGCCTGTGCTGTGTGTTTCCTACAGGTCAGGAGGATCTGCGCTGTGAAGTCAACGGCATCACTTACCACGAGGGCCAGTCGTTTCAGCCCTCCTGTGACACTTACTGCCACTGCAGAGGTGGAGGGGTGAGCTGTGTGCCAGCTTGCCCTCTGACTGCCCGTCTCCCCACTCCAGACTGTCCCAACCCACAACATATCCGGCTACCAGGGAAATGCTGCAAGGAATGGGTGTGTGAAAACCTCGAGAACACGGTCATTCAGGATGCCATCACAGGTGAACCAGCAGATGCTTAAGATCTTTTGAGTCTTGAAAGGCACTGAATTCATCAATGTAAAAATTAGGCCTTAATTGGTATTAAAATGTCTTAAATCAGTCTTTTAAAAGTTGTAGAAACGCTAAGACATGGGACATGGGATTTTATCAATCGGTCTTTCTGACTTGTAAAATCTCAAAATAATAGGTAACTTTTTTCTGTATGCGAAATATGAAGCGACAGATTAGTTTAGCTTAGCATAAACACTGGAAATAGGGGGAAACAGCTAGCCTGGTTCTGCCCATAGGTTACAACATTTTCCTGCTAGCACCTCCAAAGCAGTGTTAATTTCGACAAAAACAATGCAGAAAATTTTTCGTCAACAAGCTTTTTTTTCCTTGATGAAAACAAGACAATGACGAGCTAAAAATAGATCTTGATAATAAAAACCAACAATCTATGTTTCATTGTCATTGTTGAGACATGGCGAAAATGTCAGTGGTGGACTATCGGACACTGAAAGCCGGGCTTGTAATTGTCTTCAAATGCCACGTGAGCAACAGGCTGGTAAAGTCCAGTAAATAGTCAGCGCCAGGATGTTTAGCTAGCTGCTGAACGACAAGGAGGCAAGCAGCCACCAGACTTCACAACTGATCCTGGCAGGACTCAACTCAGTGCAGACTTGAGAAGGTTTCTGGGTTGATGCTGTTTGATGGGCAGGTAGGACCCTCAGTTATCTGTGAATGTAGTTGTGCTGTAAGTAAACAGTCTGAACTCAGCTGAGTTTCTTTGACTGAGCTGATAGTTTAGTTTTATTCACCAACTCTGTGAGAGGACATGAGTTTACATCTACGACAAATATGTTGCAGATTAAGAAGGAATTCAGGCTTTAATTAGGTTATTTTTCTGCTTGTTCTTGTCAGATCAATAAGTCAGAGTTTAAAATGAACCTGGGTACAAATCCTAGTGGTCTCAGATTAGTTCTTTGTGGTGTCAAAGTTTATGAGAGCATAAATAGAGATCAGTACGTGTGTGAAGTATGTGAGTTTTTATACAGTCTGTCACCTTGATGCTAATTTCTGATACATGAATTAGCCGAACTGAATTATAAAAAAACATATAGAAGACATATTGACTAAAAGTTGACTAAAACATTTTGAATTTTCGTCGACTAAAACTATGAGGGATAAAAGTATCTAAAATGTGACAAAAACTACTAAGAATTTTGGCTCATGACTAAGACTAAATCTAAAATAGCTGTCAAAAATAACACTGCTCCAAATCTTACGTATTAACATCTCCTGACTTGTTTTCTTAATCTGAACAAAAAAGAAAGTGTGTTAAACACAACAATTCGTAGTTTTTACCTTTTGACAGAATCACGCTAGCTGTTTCCATTGGTTTCCAGTCTTTATGCTAAGCTAAGCTAACCATCTCCTGGCTGTAGCTTCATATTCAGTGAGCAAACATGAGTTATATCGAGCTTTCCTCAGACTCTTTGCAAGAAAACAATTGGGTGCATTTCCCAAAAATGTCGGACCTTTCCTTTAAATTATATCCTGACATCAAAGCTGGATACTTAGAAGATATTTTCCAGTGTCAGATCTATCTCCACAAACACTATGACTGGATTTCACAGCTACAAATGTTGCTTATTGATGATCTGTTCATATGGCAACATTCTTCATTTGTAAGATGTTTGTCACTGGTGGTCATGTCTGGAAGTTTTAATGGAGAATTTTTGCATTAAACTGGGGTGTGTCTGGCCAAAGGAAAACTCCCACAGTCCAAATATATCCAACATTTCTCTGGAAAAGTCAAAACATTTTTTTTTACCAGGCACCAAGTTTCCTAGTTTCATAACAACAACTGCAGCTGTGTAACAATTAAACATAAGAAGCCGTGTAGAGACTATTACTCCATTAAACAGGGAGGCGGTGGACGTGAGAGGGAAATGAAGCCATTCTAAAAACATCTGGAATTCCAAACACTGTCGGATTCAAACAACCTTATGAGAGCAGCAGGAGAACATTTTGTTCTTGGATAGAAAAACCTGCGATGTCACTGCTGAAGATCAGCTGATTATTATGACTTATGCAAGTTAGTTTTGGGAGAAACAATATTTGGCTTTGTATTTTTATATTCACAAAAATCCAAAGCATTGGATAAGATTTGAACTGGAATTCTTTGATGAGATAAAACAATCAGATGCATTGTTAAAGTTACTGAAGTGACTCACTGAGGTGAAAGAGTTCAGTCAGTATCTAGTTTAGATTTAATGCCGCGGTTCTCAACTTATCAGGCTCCGTGTAACTGGGGGATTCACCATGTTTTCTTCAGTAACAAAGGAACCCAGTTATGGTTGTCTTGAACTGCATGAATACCCCGCAAATGGGAAGTGGGAATAGGT
The DNA here is from genome assembly GCF_006386435.1 of Epinephelus moara. Taxonomy (NCBI): domain Eukaryota; kingdom Metazoa; phylum Chordata; class Actinopteri; order Perciformes; family Serranidae; genus Epinephelus; species Epinephelus moara. The sequence goes on along the minus strand of NC_065521.1, from coordinate 41,813,269 downwards.
AACTAAGCGTTCTTTTAATGGTGCCGATGTGCCATAGACCTTTTGCTAAGCCACGCCCCTTTGTGATGATCAAGCTGTCGCAGTAAGCATGGAGCCCACACTGTAAATAACTGCACTCCATGAAGAAATATTATATTTTTGGACAAATGAAAGAGTGATTCCAGAGAGAAGCAGACAGAGGGGTCTACAGTGTGTGTTTGAAGGATATATCCAGGATGTCAAACTGACTCAGCAGCAACAACAGGTTAAAAAGACAAAGATAGTTAGAAGCTAAAGCCGAACTATAGGCTACAGATCACAGTGTAAAAGTGAACCACCACATCACTGCTGATCGCCACACAAGACAATGAATATAAAGGGAAACTTTGCTGATATTGAACCAGCTGTGTGGCATCACAGTGTGTGCAGATGAATGGTGTTTGGCTTCGCCTCCATGCTGCTGCCAGCACCTGGACCTCTACCGCTGGACGGGCAGGGATCTCAAGGGGAGGTCAAACAACGTTCATCTGCGCACAATGCGATGACACACAGCTGGTTGAATATCATAAAGTTTCCCTGCTTCCCTTCACTGGTTCCTGTACAGCAGGGTCGGTCTTTGTTTCACTGTTATAATCATTAAAAAGCAAAAGCAGCATGTGTATACATTCAGTAGGCTATATCTTCAGTAGCTAGCTAGCTAACCCTACACTTTTCAGGGTTTGATTTTGGTTTTGGAACAGGGAAGAAAGGTATATCTTTTTCCAACCTCTCCAGGTAACGAGTATCATTAATACACGACGTGCCCCAGGCACAACATTTAGCTCCAAATCCACAAAACCAGCCTGAAAATGAAGGAAATCTGAAACGACTGCATTAGAGTCAATGGAGCACAGCTGTGATGTTGTTGGACTCTGGTCTGAGCCGGCCCGATGCTATGTTATGATTGGCCAGTCTGCGATGGGGTCAGTTACTCAGAGCATTTTGCTAAGAAGCAACTCAACAAAATAGTTTACATGAGTAACAAATACATTTTTTCAGAACTTACCAGGCTTCATGCACTTTTCTCCGAGTGCTCTCCTTTTTTGTCCTGTCTCTGTAAATACTGACGTTGGGTTGTAGAGCTCTTGGTGCCCACAGACAGCAAGAATAAGTTTGTCCTCCATTTCTGATTGTCGGTGACATCAGAGTCTTCACTAGGTCTCAACACTGATAGGCTTTCACCTCAGAGCATCACAGGAATTTTTCACTCGGCGCAAGTTTGCATCTATTCCCAACGACTATTAAAATGAAATCAGCAATGCTGGCTTATCTCCTTCACTAACACTTTGTTGCCGCAAATCCACCACACTACAATACTACAGTTCCACTTTTACCAACCCTCTATTGTTAATGTTGCAACATCAACTGTGGAAATGATCTGAATTTACTTCTCACTGTGCTCATGTATTTATTTGGTTTCACTAGCCATGAGACCTGGCAGGTTGTGGCCAGCTCTCCCGATGGATCACCCTTTAAACAAACTGGTCCAACCGGCCTCTACCTGTGTAGAGCAGAGCACCCAGTGGAGCGCCTGTTCTCAGAGCTGTGGGGCTGGAGTCTCCACCCGGGTTTCTAACCAGAACCCAGCCTGCAAGCTGCAAATGGAAACTCGACTTTGTAAAGTGCGGCCGTGCCACACAGTTCAGCCCGCCGCAAGGAAACCCATGGTGAGCACCTGTTTATTTCTGCTGCCTGTATGTTGTCAGGGCCTGTCTCTTTATTATCCCACTGGGTTCCATTGACGGCTTTTAAAAAGTCAGTTCACCCAAAACGCAAAGAATCGGCTTGTTTCATGCGCTGAGTTTGGAGTTGATTATCTCTGAAACCTTTATGGTCATTACAATACAATAAAAGGAGACAGAATTTCTCATAAAGAAATATCAAAAAACCTGAGCAGTCGTCTGCATGGCTAGATACAACAGAAGGTAAGTAAAAATGTGTTTATTATGATAAGTGACTTTTACAAAGATCTCATGGCAGACCTGCCGTGCACAACCAAATTTAAAATCAAAGGTACCCTGTGGAGTTCTGTTGTAAGTATTGTAAGTTTTTGTTTTCCTAGTGGGGACGGCAGGGACGCTGTAAAGCCAGCTACACGTCACCGGGCCCCATTCGGCTCATTCACCAAGGCTGCTACAGCACTCGTGCCTACCAGCTGCGGTACTGCGGACAGTGCACTGACTCCCGCTGCTGCACGCCTTATCAAACCACCACCGCTGAGGTGACCTTCCACTGCCCCTCCGGCAGACTGATACAGCGACCCGTGATGATGATCCACTCCTGTGTCTGTCATAACAACTGCCCCTACGCACCTTACAGTAACCCGGCTCTGTGGGGCTTCAGACCCTGAGCTGAGATCGACCTCTGTGAGCACAGATGCACCCAGAACAGTAAGACTTCACTGGTTCGGCTCACCGGGTGGATACACGACTAATTGTAGATAAAAACTGTGATTGAGTCAGGATGAACGTCGATTTTCACACATGTAGAATCTCAATCTGCACTTATTCACAACTCCTTTTTGCTTCCACACCTTGGGAGGCCATTATACTGGTGACACAGAAGTAAAAGAGTGCTTCACAGAAAGAAGAAAATGCAAAGGAATACAGGAGACAGATAAGTTAAAACAAGAGGAAGTAAATGTATAACCCACAAAGTAAAAGTTACAGAATCATAAGTGGGTTTTAAGAAAATTATGCACTGATTTGCCTTCTCTGAGACTCTTATTTCTAGAGGTCAGAGGGCACAACAACTCATTAAGTACAAATCAAGTGGCAACCTCTGGGGCAAAAAAAAAAAATGCAGCCAACACAGAAGTGCCAAAAACTGCAGTTCCTCAAATGGCCACATGAGTCCACTCCCATTGTAGATCCCGTTGTTAAAGTGCCCAACTATATGCACAACGTGAATTTCCCAAGTCGGACATGCTCCTGGATCAACATCCCACATCTTACTCTTACTCCAAGACCAACATTGCAATCAATTACACCTGCCTACAATTGAAGAAAAACCTTGTGAGTGACTGCAGGGTTAGAGAGTTAGCTTGCTAACTAGGTAGGCTATGCTAACGAGCAAACTTGCCAATAGGCTAAAGTATTGTTCATCAACATCAAGAGAAATGATAATGTCATTTTGCAGTTGCAAAGACCTGTGAAGGACAAATGTCCCTCCTTTTTAATGCCCTATTCGAAAGTATTTTTTTGCAAGATTGCAAGCTAACTCTAACCCTGCAGTAGCTCACAAGGTTTTTGTTCAGTGTTGCTGAGGATTATGTTTAATTGTATTATCTTCAATTCGGAAAACTAGCTTAGCTCCGAAGAAGCACAAAGGAATATTGAAAGAAGCCCAATAGCAGCACACTGATGATGTCAGAGGGCTGTGATTGGTTGATTCCAATGTTGGTCCTGGAATGCGATGTGGGATGTTGATCCAGGAGCATGTCCTACTTGGCAAAATCACATCATGCCAAACTATACAGCAGAAATAAACATGTTTACATCCTGGTACTGTGAGTCAGATCCACTCCTCGCTCCTCCACAGCTCCACCCTCACGGTCAAATATGGTCTCTTCTGGTTCCAAGAAACCAAGACGGCAACGGCCAAAATGCCAAACTTTAGGCTTCAAAACGGTAGTCCACAAACAAATGGATGACGTCATGGTGGTTATGTCCACTATGTTGATACAGTCTATGTTACAGAGGTGCCTGAGTATGTAATGCCTTGTATGGCAAAGTGACAGGGAGCCAGTAGAGAGAAACAAACGTTGGCATCATTTGTGATCTGTATTAATTTTGGTGAAAAGAGTTCTGGACGGTTTTCAGTCAAGATAGAGAAAACTTGATTACAATGACGATGGTATTGGTGACTTTTTCCAGTCAAGTTATGGTCTCAATGTTGTAATGTTTCTTAGTTGGAAAAAGCAGAACTGAACTCGTGGTATGTAGCTCAAAATTTAGCTTGAGGTTAGAGGTAATCCCAAGATTTTTTTCACACTAGGTTAAAAATATTTTGGGCAAGTGGGACAAATATCTTAGTACTTATGCATTATCATAACTGAACCAAGAAAAGAATTTATTGTAATTTAAATCATTTTTTCACTGAAAAAGATTTGAATTGAGGACTGTTGGCCATAATGTTTATGTGGTCATAAAGATATTTTTAAAGAGCAAATTTCAATGACTTTAATATGTTGATTTGACACATAATGACCCCAGCCTTTGTGTTGACAGATATTTGATTTCTGACGTGAACAATGCAACTTTAAACTTGTACAGTTATGTTTGTGTGTTTGTAGTCACATGACTTTGCACTTATTTCTGTATTTTCTGTTTTGTTGTAAATAATTCTGGACAGATGTCTCTTTATGTACAGTGAAAAAATGTCTCAATATTTTACACATCTTGCATTTGTACTCTCAGTTGTTTTTGAAATATATTTTGTCATATTATAGTGTATACATTTATATAGTCATGTTGTAAATACTGCAGCTTTTCCCTTCATCATTCATACATAAGTATTGTACAGTACACTTCTTCCTTTTACTGATGAGCTTTTAAAAAGTTGTTTGAAGTACAGCAGAAGTCATTTTTGGTATTTCTTATGAAAAGTGAAGCCAAATTTATGTATTGCAGCGCGATGGTGCAGTGGTTAGCACCCAGGGTGGAGAGTTCAAACCCAGGGTGGGGGAGCTCTTCTGTGTGGAGTTTGCATGTTCTCCCTGTGTCATTGTGGGTTTTCTCCAGGTACTCCAGCTTCCTCCCACAGTCCAAAGACCTGCAGGTTAATTGGTGACTCTAAATTGTCGTAGGTGTGAATGTGAGTGTGAATGGTTGTCTGTCTCTATGTGTCAGCCCTGTGATAGTCTGGTGACCTGTCCAGGGTGAACCCTGCCTCTCACCCAATGTCAGCTGGGATAGGCTCCAGCCCATGTCACCCTCAACAGGATAAGTGGTTATGGAAAATGAATGAATTAACATTTATACAGTCATGTTGTAAATACCATAGCTTTTACCAACATTTCACTTCATCATTCATAGATAAGTTTTGTATAGTACACTTCTTCTTTTTGCTTACGAGCTGTTAAAAAGTTGTTTGAAGTACAACATCAGTCATTTTTGGTATTTTTATGAAAAATGAAGCCAAATTTATGACTAGTATTACCAATAATTTTTTTGTTAATGTCTTCTTTACAACTCTGCACACAAGCACACACTGTGCCTCAGTCAGACCAGATGACTATGTGAGACATCTTGACATCTAGTGGACAAAATAATCTACTGCTGAGGATGAAGGCAAGCCAATAGCTGTACCAAAGACCCAAGAGGATATTATTTAAGATCAAGATCAAAATTAGATTTATTGTCCCACAGAGTGGGAGTTGTGTGCCCTGCACCCACACTGCAGCCATATGAATACAACATACAACATAGTACATAGACAAATCAACATTATACCCAATGTAGCAACAGGAAACACAAAAGATAAATAACAACTGAAAATACCTCTATAAAAATGCATATCAGCAAATCGTCATAATCCAATGCCAGATCTGACTTTATCTGCCATTGTTTAACAGTTTTATAGGCAGAGGTGTGAATGACTTTTAAAATCTTCAGGCTGCAACGAGGCACTCTAAATCCTACCAGAGAGCAGCAGCACGTACTCTGAATGCAGAACATGCGAGGCGTCATTGGTGATCTTATTGTCTTGACTGAGAGTCACCTGTTCAAAAATAGTCTGTATGGAAATGTGCTCGTTGACACCTATTATTTTCCACATGGTGTGGATCAATTGTTTGTTTTTCAACTGCACAAAGAGGTTACCGAACCAAGCTGTGATTCTGTACCTGATCAGGCTCTGTAAGACTGCCTGATCAAAAAATTATCAGAAATTTTTGATCAACACCATGGAGGCTCAGATGACATAAGAAATGCATCCGTTGTCGTAATCTGCTACACAGGTTGTCAACATGTGTGTTCCAGGTTAGCATGTCGTCAACAAAGACACTGAGATATTTATATGAGACCTGTGTGATGGATTGGTTGTGGATGACCACTGCCGTGTGGTCACCGAATGCCTTTGGGTCAAACACAATCTCTTCTGTCTTGTCAACTTTACAGTACTATACAATACAAGAGGATTATATGAAACAGTTCCTGTAATAGTAGTAGCACATATATTATCAGTTGATACCATCAGCTCGCTGTTGAGCTGCTGCAAGAGAAAGTCAGTAACCACAGGATTAGGCAAACCTCTACTGTGAGGCCTCACATAACCAAATGCAGACTGTAGTCTGAGCTGTACTTGAACTCAGCATGAATTCACTTTTGACTGGTGCAGCACCTCAAATGGGGTACATAGAGGCTGTGCTACAACACAGGAAGTGTTCTCTGAACCTCCCGTGGTGGCATTCTTTTCTGTTGTATCTCACACTCACTGAGAGAAGGAACTGTACCAACTGCTGTCCGGAAGACAATGAATAAAACAACTTGTCCTCGTGTCAGCTTTGACTTTACAGGCAGATTTCTGCCTCCTGTTTACATCATAGTCTTCATCGTTGGTCTGGTAGCTAACGGATGGGGACTGAAGTCTTTGCTACAGAAATGGAAGAAACTGGGTAACATCAATGTTTTTGTTCTCAACCTTGGACTTGCTGATATTTTGTACCTGCTCACAGTCCCATTTTTGGTGGTGTACTACTTTATGAAGAGTAAATGGATCTTTGGAGACACATTCTGCAAGATCACAAGATTCTGCTTCAACCTGAATCTATATGGCAGCATCGGGTTCCTCACTTGTATAAGTGTGTACAGGTACCTGGCCATTGTCCATCCAATGAGAGTGATGGGAAGAATAACTGTCACCCACTCTGTGATCATCTCAGTCATGGTTTGGCTGTTGGTGAGTGTTCAAAGCCTTCCAGACATGTTCTACATCAAAAGATACAGCAAGCCATATGGAAACAACACTGAGAAATGTTTCGATACAACGGATAACATCTATGTTGAGAGTTACCTGAAATATACCCTTGGATGGACATTCACTGGGTTTTGTATCCCATTCCTCATCACCCTGGGCTGCTATGGACATGTGATTGTTGTTCTCTGCTGCACAAATACCACTGACAAGGTACTGAAACAGAGATGCTTGAAGTTGTTGTGCATCTTGATTCTTCTCTTCTCTGTTTGTTACATCCCTTATCATGTTTTCAAGAACCTCAACCTCTGGTCAAGAGTTCTGTACAACCAGAAGATATGTGCTGAATGGTCCAATGGAGTCTACATTGCTCGTCAGATAAGCCGCGGCCTTGTGTGTCTGAACAGTGCTCTCAACCCTCTGGTTTACCTCCATGGTAATGAGAATATTCCTGCTCAGCTCAGACAGATGCTCCAACAAGCTTGTCCGATGTTCAGACATCCATCTCCAACAAACTCTGGTAATGCACCCGTTGCACAAATCACAGAGGACGTTAACACAAGACAAACATGTTGAACAGTAGGAAATGAAGATATCCCTGCTCAGCTCAGACGACTACTCCAGCAACCTCGTCAAGCTGTCATGCGGCTGCCCATCACCCCTAGTCAAGTTGGTGTGAATTGTCTGAAATGCGATTGAAATTAAACAATTGTACTGCATTATCTGCAGCTTTAACTCATTAATTGTGCCGTGTCAAGGTTTTGATGATTTGAAGATTAAATTGACTTGAACTACTGTGAAAATTGTCATTGTTCATTGTTCAGAAAGTTCTGCAGAGAGAACAGGACCATGTGTTGCAATTGTGGTCGGGAGGCTCAGTGCTATGCTTGATTTCTTTGCAGTGAAACAGGAAGTTGACGGAACAAAGGTGTAAATATAGTCAGGATGCAAATTGTATGAGCTTCACTGAATGCAACACACCTTTATCGGCTGCACACAGTCAAAGAGATGCACAGGAAGCCCATAAAAGAATAACGGCAGTTTCATGTGTCTGGTTCTGTATGTCTAACTACTATCAGGCACTATGTGCCTTTAAAAGACACACAAGAGATACAAATAACTAGGGCTGGGATGATATGCTTTTGTCCCGATTTGATTTATATTGCGATTCTGAATAATTGAGATTTTACAAGTATTGCGATTTGATTTTTAAAGTATTGTGATTCGATATTTCAGTTATTGGGATTTTTTATTTCCTTACAAAAAAACAAAAGTTGAAATCAATTCTAGTAGCGACTACTGCATATCATGAGTCATATTTCCTAAAAAAAACAAAACAATGCACATCACGTCAGTCAGTCGATCTGAATGGAGAGTGGTGCACCACCTTTACCGTACAGAAAAAACATTCTCCTTATCCACCCCCATCTTTAGGTAAACTGCTACGTTTAGCTGCGTCTGTTCATTAAACTAGTACCATAAATAAAAAATCAGTCAAAAAGTAACTGAAATCTCCACCCAGCACAAATATGGGCCATAAATACATAAATATACATGAGCATGAACTTCAACAATCAATTCAACAATATATACTTAAAGTAAGTAGCCTATATTTAGCTGTTCCTTCCCATGCTCACTGGGCTAGTGCTGTAAGAAAATGATAAAATTAAATGCTTGGTACCTCTGAGAAGAGAATGTGCAAATGAAATTGAACTGTTTTTTCAAAAGGCTGGACTGCAGATGAAACATTAGTGAACAAAACAGTACAAGTAAACTGACAACAGCTACTTTTCAGTGCTGTGAAGTGTCAAGGTTCTCAGAAACAAGAGCTGGTGAACATGCTCTGTTGTTAGGCTGCTCTACTGATAGCCAACAGTGCTTTTTAAGTAGTGACAACAGCTACTGTTCATCATCCTGTTCATGAAACTAGTGCTTGGGAGTGTCAAGGTTTTTGTTGCGGAAACAAGAGCTGCTCAACATGCTCTGTTGTTAGGCTGCTCCGTTGAGCAGTGACAATGTCCCCCGCTGTAGAGAACACACGTTCAGCAGAGACGCTTGTCCCTGGTACACACAAGTACCGCTTTGCTAACTTTGCCAGGAGAGGGTACTCACAGTGATGCTTTTTCCACCAGCCTAATGGATTTTCAGACAGTGGCAAAGGAGCAGCTGTGTTGTAATCATTCACCTCCTTCTCGGCAATATCAAAAGCGGACTTCTCTGGTGGTGCTGGTGTCTGACTGGCATCTCTAATGCTGTGTTCCCACCAAATGCGATGAACGCGATTTAATCGCTCGTAACGCGCCGCCCGTAACGCCCGAGTTTGGACGCCTGACCATTTTGTTAATTTGCGTTATCGCGTCATTCGCGCGAGTAGCGGGGAAGCCGGCTGTGCTAACTGGAGCTAAGCTAGTGCTAACGTTCATAGTACAACCATTCTGCAAACTAATTAAAGACACATATTTACAGAACTTACCAAGTAGACCAGTCTCCTCGGCGACTTTCACCCAAGCCTGCTCCTTTTTGTTGCGGTCTCTGTAGAGTAGACATGTAGTATCATATAGCTCCGGGTAGCCACTGACGACCATGGCTGAGATAACCACCATCGCTGCTTTGTACCTGCTCTGGAAGTCCCAAATGCGTCGGAGGGCCAAATGCCGTCGTTTTTGGGTTCACCCTATCATGCAGAAGCGCATCCAGCTCGGTGAGTTTCACCACCTCCTCCAGGAACTCCGTCTGGATGATAGCCGCTTTCATCGGTACTTCAGGCTGACTGGGGCCCAGTTTGAGGACCTGTTGGCGAGGGTTGGCGTCAGGATCTCCCGGCAGGACACCAACTACAAGCGGTCCATTTCAGCTGCGGAGCGTCTGTCCATCTGTCTCCGGTGAGTAGCAGTTTATTGCTGTGTCAACAACTGGACGCACGCCAGTGACGTCGGGAGAATCTCAACGCTGATTGGCTTTCGCGGCACAGCGTCACGCGAATTCGCCTCAAAAGTTCAATATTTTCAACTCGAGCGATGAGGCGTTGGACGTGAATTTCGCGTCTATCGCGCCGCGCTAGACGCCTCTATCGCGTTGCACTAGACGCGTCCATCGCGCCGCCCGGCGCGATTTCGCGTCTAATTGCGTCTTTGCATTGACTTTGTATGTAATCTTGACGCGCGAATTTGCGAATTCGCGTTTGGTGGGAACACAGCATAAAAGTGCTGCCAAGCAGTTCAGCCAGTGCACAGGACTCTCTTCTTTTAGCAGGAGGGGAGCCCTGGGGATCTCTGTCTCCTGCAGTCTTCTCAGGTACCACATCTGGTGCAGGGGCACGATCATCAGAATCCTCCTGGTGCGGCCTCTCTTCTTCCTGTTGCTATATCAAAGCACAGTGGAACAAAGGAATTAGCACTTTCTTTGACAGCATTATACTGATTTTAGATTCTATTTAAAAAAAAACAACTAAATAAATAAATGTTGCCGTCGCATAAAAAATAAATAGAAAAATATCGATTCTGGGGAGAGAATCGATATTTAGAATGTCCGAGAAAAAAACGTGATTAATTTAAAAATAGATTTTTTTCCCCCCCACCCCTATAAATAACTATGTCAGCATGGTTGTGCAAAAACCCTCGTTTAGGTGATTCTACTGTGTGGAAATGGTTTTTATACGATTAAGGATGGGTTGGGGAAAACAGTTCTGGACAACAAGTTAAGATAAGATACCGAACGTACTGTGACAAGACATTTAGTCTACAGTTCTGCTACTGTGGCATCGCTGTGAAGCCGTACTCAGATACAGATGTGCTTTGAGCTAATTGAATAGCTATAGGCCTATCTCCAAACTATCACACCCAGCTAAAGTGTTAGTTTCTTTTGTAAATGAAGAGCTCTGTACTTTTCACCCGCAAATGCTATTTTAAGTCCCTGTTTGTCAGTCTGGGTTCAGATCTGGTCATAGCACGATTACAGCAGCAACTGTGGTTGTAAATGATAGAGTTTCAGCTCTAGATCGTAGGAGACACTGTGCAGCCTTATTTATAGACTTGTCAAAGGCTTTTGATTCTGTTGATCACATACTGCTTCTGGATAAATTGGCCTTGCTGGGTTTTGATGAAGCATCCTTGAAATGGTGTCAGAATTACCTCTCTAATAGAACCCAGTGTATAAATGCTGCAGGAGTGAATTCAGAGTCTTTAAGATTAAATAATGGTGTGCCACAAGCAGGACTGGAATTTCGTCATTTTAGGGGCAAGGCCACTTGGCCTTTCGTGCTGTCAATTTTTTGAGGGCACAAAGGCCAAAAGCCAGGGCAGCAAGGCCATAAAATAAAACAATGATTTTAAGTCCACGTCCATAATGAATTTAATTTAACGACTAAGGATGTATAACTATCTGTGAAATGAATAAATAAAACAAGCTCAAGTAATAATAATGAGTATAATAAGTAATAATGTGATTTATTTAATAGCACTAATAAACCCAATGTGTTTTAAATATAGAACAACCAGGTTCATGTATTTATAAGCAAACAATCTTAAATATTTTTTGAGTGTACATGATAAACAGATTCACTGAACAAGACTGGCTTACAATTATTTTTGATGTGTTGTTAGATAGCTAACAAACAAACAAACTACAGCAGGGCTTTTCAATTACTATTTCAACTGGGCCGCATTTCAAAACCAGATAATGTTGATGGGCCACATTTTTAGCAGCAAGCAACTGATCCACTTTTTTTTTTTTTTGGGCATACATATATATATTTATATACTGTATATACAGGCTTGACCCTCCTCAACATAATGCAGAAACAGACTAAAAAAGAGCTGTCAAAGCACAGAAGCATAAGAAGTGACATTAACAGTATCTAACAACACACACTATCTCTCTACCAGCATCTCCCTCTCTCCTCCACACACACACACACACATGCACACACCTCACCTTCTGACGTTTTCCTGATAGGTCAGTTACACAGGATATATAGTTTAATACAGTCCATGGCAGCAACAGTCATGTTTACAACAACAGAGTCACTATTTAAAACCCAATAATATCTCACTGGAATATAAATATTCCTCCTGACATCACAATACTGAGTGAAGAAAGTCACGTTATCTGAGCATGAAGACAAACATCAGTATCAGTCATTCATCCTGCTCTCTGCCCCTCCTCTACTGAGGATATTCACTGTCTGCAGGTCAGACAGGTTAATACCGGGTCTCGGTACCGACCCCTGCCAGAGCGTTTGATGAAGTCTCCTAGTTGGAAGATTGGATAGATTGGTGTCAAACTGTCATTGTTGCCCGTCTGAGCGGTTCATGCCAGGCTCGAATCAAACCCACCACTGGTGATGTACGCATCGTCTCATTTGATGTTGCCCAATAAGAATCCAGAATGTCATCAAAAGATGCATTTTTTTTCTCAAAAGACGCAGGTGTCAAAGCCGTGTTGACAGGAAAGAGGCAGAGGAGAAAACCACAAAATCATCTGGGGCAGTGCGGGCGGGGCATCAAGGCACAGTGGCCTTGATGCCCCGCCCGCACTGCCCCAGATGATTTTATTGACAGATGATAATATTGCCTTAGGGCAGATATTTTTTTCAAGGGCACAAGGCTAAATTGTGAAATTCCTGCCTTGGCCACAAGGTTCAATTTTAGGTCCACTGTTGTTGACTTTGTATATAAATGATATCTGTGCCTCTGTAGAAAACTGCAAAGCACATTTTTATGCAGATGACACAGTTCTTTATGCTTGTGCACCATCGATAGAGGAAGCTGTATCAAACCTTCAGTGTGCATTTGACAGTGTGCAGAAATCCTTAAAAATCTTTGACTGATTTTAAATTAACCTAGATCTAAAGTCATGCTATTCACAAGGTTAAGGAAGTGTGGGCTTGACACCTTCTCCATTCGTTTGGTGAATGGTGCCCACATTGAAGGTGTCACAGATTACAAATATCTTGGCATCTGACTAGATGACAAGCTTTCAGTCGTCCATAGTTCTCTCCATTTTATTACTGGGGATGATTTTAGAACTCACCACTGTGAGCTGTATCAGCATGAAGGATTGTGATACAAGAGAAAAACATTTTCTCATTTTTGTTTATACGCAATGCTTGGAAAGCTACGGAAGCGCATTGCAATCACTGAATAAATGAAAAAAATGACATTATCTCGCAATTACGTGATCTTATGTTGGAATTACGATATAAGATCTCATAATTAGGAGATCTGGTGTCATAATTATGAGATCTTATCTCAATGCACTTCAGTAGTCTCCAGATATAATGCTTTTATTCTGAAAAACATTGACCGGAAGTACTCTCCTTGTGTTTCGCAGTGGACTCACTTTACAAATCAGCTAACGTTAACGATATTATGGTATCAGCGAAATACCTTATTGTAGTGTACCTTATCTCGTAATTACGACTTATCTCAATGCGCCTCTGTAGTCTACAGATATAATGCTTTTATTCTGAAAAAAAAAAAAAAAAAACATTGACCGGAAGTACCGCCCTTCTTTTTCTCGGTGGACTCACTTCACAGATCAACTAACATTAACGTTATTACGATATCAGTGAAAGCCCTTATTGTAGTGCGACATCAGGATCTCGTTATTATGAAATCTTATCTGGTAATTATGAGAGCCTGATGACGTAATTATGAGATCTTATGTAATAATTACTAGATAAGATCTCGTAATTACGACATAATGTGTCGATTTCTTTTTTTATTATTATTATTGTTCAGTGAATGCAATGCGCCTCCGTAGAAAGCTACCCCTTTAACCTCACTTTTTGTTTTTTAATCAACTCAATCTCTCATCACACGTGCTCACAGGAAGTTGTATCCCTTGAAACTCCTCGGATCAGTTTAGAGCTCAGTGAATTAGCTTTTAGTTTTTCGCCCCAAATAAATGGAGCAAGTTGCAAGAGGTATTTAAATTAGCGAGGTATTTGTTGGTAGATCTTTAAAGTGTGTGCTAGATGATCTGGTTGTTTCACAGTGTTGCTGCTTTGGTTGATTGACAGACATGATTTCCTACATATTACTGTTTGTATTGTTGTTATGTATCCGTCCTTTATGGCAGACTTCATTATTAATTGTTTAGCTTTTTCATCTGTTTTTTTATTGCTGTTTATAACTCGTGATAGACATTCCTGCTACTTGTTCATTTTTTATTGACATTTTTACATCACTTTATTGTGATTATATGTTTGTATCCTTCCAGCCCATTGAATGTGAACTCAGGTCATTGCAGTAAAAGAGTCTAATGCTCAGTCAGTTTTCCCTGAATCAACAGTGGTTGATGAAGTTACTGAAGGGGCGTTTTGCACCTCATTAAAAAAATATGATTACATGCAGCCCGTGTGTCATTTTATCATATGATCAACTTCCGATTTGAGATTTCGTTTTAATCTCTTGTTTAACCATGAACCATGATAAGACTCTAAGAATGACTAAAGTTTCACAGGAAATTGCCCAAGTTACTTCAACCACTCTTGGCAAACACTGCATTCTTGCTTTATAGTATTTGCTGTTTTTCAGGAGACAGAATGAACAAATCCTCTTGTCCTCGTATCAGCTTTGACTTTACAGGCAGATTTCTGCCTCCTGTTTACATCATAGTCTTCATCATTGGTCTGGTAGCTAACGGATGGGGACTGAAGTCTTTGCTGCACAACTGGAAGAAGCTAAAAATCATCAATGTTTTTGTTCTCAACCTTGGACTTGCTGATATTTTGTACCTGCTCACAGTCCCATTTTTGGTGGTGTACTACTTTATGAAGAGTAAATGGATCTTTGGAGACACATTCTGCAAGATCACAAGATTCTGCTTCAACCTGAATCTCTATGGCAGCATCGGGTTCCTCACTTGTATAAGTGTGTACAGGTATCTGGCTGTTGTCCATCCAACGAGAGTGATGGGAAGAATAACGGTCACCCACTCTATGATCATCTCAGTCATGGTTTGGCTGTTGGTGAGTGTTCAAAGCCTTCCAGACATGTTCTACATCAAAAGATACAGCAAGCCATATGGAAACAACACTGAGAAATGTTTCGATACAACAGATAACATCTATGTTGAGAGTTACCTGAAATATACCCTTGGATGGACACTCACTGGGTTTGGTATCCCATTCCTCATCACCCTGGGCTGCTATGGACATGTGATTGTTTTTCTCTGCCGCACAAATACCACTCACAAGGTACAGAAACAGAGAAGTCTGAAGTTGTTGTGCATGTTGATTCTTCTCTTCTCTGTTTGTTACATCCCTTATCATGTTTTCAAGAACCTCAACCTCTGGTCAAGAGTTCTGTCCAACCAGAAGATATGTGCTAAATGGTCCAATGGAGTCTACATTGCTCGTCAAATAAGCCGCGGCCTTGTGTGTCTGAACAGTGCTCTCAACCCTCTGGTTTACCTCCATGGAAATGAGAATATTCCTGCTCAGCTCAGACAGCTGCTCCAACAAGCTTGTCCGATGTTCAGACGTCCATCTCCAACAAACTCTGGTAATGCACCCGTTGCACAAATCACAGAGGACGTTAACACAAGACAAACATGTTGAACAGTAGGAAATGAAGATATCCCTGCTCAGCTCAGACGACTACTCCAGCAACCTCATCAAGCTGTCATGCAGCTGCCCATCACCCCTAGTCAAGTTGGTGTGAATTGTCTGAAATGAGTAACTGTACTGCATTATCTGCAGCTTTAACTCATTAATTGTGCCGTGTCAAGGTTTTGATGTATGTGGTGATCATATTGCTGTTAACACACTCAAAAAAAGCTCAGTTAAAAAAGATTAAATTCACTTGAACTACTGTGAAAATTGTCATTGTTCATTGTTCAGAAAGTTCTGCTGAGAGAACAGGACCATGTGTTGCGATTGTGGTCGGGAGGCTCAGTGCTATGCTTGATTTCTTTGCAGTGAAACAGGAAGTTGACGAACAAAAGTGTAAATATTAGGGGTGTAAATCACCAGCTTCATCACGATACGATATTATATCGATTTGTTTGGATGACGATACGATGTTTGCCGATATCACAAAGTCTGTCACGATACAATTTTGATTCGATTCGATTCAGGAGCCTGCGATCGATATGACGCGATATCATATGCCCATCTAACACAATCATTTACATCAATTCACAAAAACAACTAGAATATGATTTGACCATTTTATTTCTGAGCTCTGTTTGTTGTTTGAGCGGAGGCGTGCTTGCCCAGAAATGGTGACACAGACGTGCTATGTGAATTTCAAAATAAATGTGTATCTTTAAGATGACGATATGGATCGATGTTTTCATTTTGCATCGATATAATCGGATCATTAATCAATGAAACGATGTATCGATGTGGATCGATGTATCGTTACACCCCTAGTAAATATAGACAGGATGCAAATTGTATGAGCTTCACTGAACGCAACACGCCTTTATCGGCTGCACACAGTCAAAGAGATGCACAGGAAGACCATAAAAGAATAACGGCAGTTTCATGTGTCTGGTTCTGTATGTCTAACTACTATCAGGTACTATGTGCCTTTAAAAGACACTCAAGAGATATAAATAACTAGGGCTGGGATGATAAGCTTTTGTCCCGATTCGATTTATATTGCGATTCTGAATAATTGCGATTGTACAAGTCAAATTTTAAAGTATTGCGATTCTATATTTCAATTATTGGGTTTTTTTTTCCTTACAAAAAAACAAAAGTTGAAATCAATTCTAGTAGCGACTACTGCATATCATGAGTCATATTTCCTAAAAAAAAACAATGCACATCACGTCAGTCAGTCGATCTGAAATTTATTTGAATGGAGAGTGGTGCACCACCTTTACCATACAGAAAAAACATTCTCTACTGAGGATATTCACTGTCTGCAGGTCAGACAGGTTAATACCGGGTCTCGGTACCGACCCCTGCCCGGGCGTTTGATGAAGTCTCCTGGTTGGTAGATTGGATAGATTGGTGTCAAACTGTCGTTGTAGCCCGTCCGAGCGGTTCATGCCAGGCTCAAATCAAACCCACCATTGGTGATGTACGCATCGTCTCATTTGATGTTGCCCAATAAGAATCCAGATTGTCATCAAACGATGCATTTTTTTTCTCAAAAGACGCAGGTGTCAAAGCCGTGTTGACAGGAAAGAGACAGAGGAGAAAACCACAAAATCATCTGGGGCAGTGCGGGCGGGGCATCAAGGCCACTGTGGCCGTAGGGCAGATATTTTTTTCAAGGGCACAAGGCTAAATTGTGAAATTCTTGCCCTGCCCACAAGATTCAATTTTAGGTCCACTGTTGTTGACTTTGTATATAAATGATATCTGTGCCTCTGTAGAAAACTGCAAAGCACATTTTTATGCAGATGACACAGTTCTTTATGCTTGTGCACCATCGATAGAGGAAGCTGTATCAAACCTTCAGTGTGCATTTGACAGTGTGCAGAAATCCTTAAAAATCTTTGACTGATTTTAAATTAACCTAGATCTAAAGTCATGCTATTCACAAGGTTAAGGAAGTGTGGGCTTGACACCTTCTCCATTCGTTTGGTGAATGGTGCCCACATTGAAGGTGTCACAGATTACAAATATCTTGGCATCTGACTAGATGACAAGCTTTCAGTCGTCCCCAGTTCTCTCCATTTTATTACTGGGGATGGTTTCAGAACTCACCACTGTGAGCTGTATCAGCATGAAGGATTGTGATACAAGAGAAAAACGTTTTCTCATTTTTGTTTATACGCAATGCTTGGAAAGCTACGGAGGCGCATTGCAATCACTGAATAAATGAAAAAAATGACACATTATCTCGCAATTACGTGATCTTATGTTGGAATTACGATATAAGATCTCATAATTAGGAGATCTGGTGTCATAATTCGAGATCTTATCTGGTAATTACGAGATCCTGATGTCATAATTACGAGATCTTATCTCAATGCACTTCAGTAGTCTCCAGATGTAATGCTTTTATTCTGAAAAACATTGACCGGAAGTACTCTCCTTGTGTTTCGCAGTGGACTCACTTTACAAATCAGCTAACGTTAACGATATTACGGTATCAGCAAAATGCCTTATTGTAGTACGACATCAGGATCTTGAAATTACGAGATCTTTTCTCATAATTACAACATAAGATCTCATAATTACGAGATCCTGATGTCATAATTACAAGATCTTATCTCGTAATTACGACTTATCTCAATGCGCCTCTGTAGTCTACAGATATAATGCTTTTATTCTGAAAAAAACGTTGACTGGAAGTACCATCCTTGTTTTTCTCGGTGGACTCACTTCACAGATCAACTAACATTAACGTTATTACAATATCAGTGAAAGCCCTTATTGTAGTACGACATCAGGATCTCGTTATTATGAAATCTTATCTGGTAATTATGAGAGCCTGATGACGTAATTATGAGATCTTATGTAATAATTACTAGATAAGATCTCGTAATTACGTCATAATGTGTCGATTTCTTTTTTTTTTAATTCAATGAATGCAATGCGCCTCCGTAGAAAGCTACCCCCTTTTACCTCACTTTTTTTTTTTTAAATGAACTCAATCTCTCATCACACGTGCTCACAGGAAGTTGTATCCCTTGAAACTCCTCGGATCAGTTTAGAGTTCGGTGAATTAGCTTTTAGTTTTTCACCCCAAATAAATGGAGCAAGTTGCAAGAGGTATTTAAATTAGCGAGGTATTTGTTGGTAGATCTTTAAAGTGTGTGCTAGATGATCTGGTTGTTTCACAGTGTTGCTGCTTTGGTTAAGTGACAGACATGATTTCCTACATATTACTGTTTGTATTGTTGTTATGTATCCGTCCTTTATGGCAGACTTCATTATTAATTATTCAACTTTTTCATCTGTTTTTTTTATTGCTGTTTATAACTCGTGATAGACATTCCTGCTACTTGTTCATTTTTTATTGACATTTTTACATCACTTTATTGTGATTATATGTTTGTATCCTTCCAGCCCATTGAATGTGAACTCAGGTCACTGCAGTAAAAGAGTCTAATGCTCAGTCAGTTTTCCCTGAATCAACAGTGGTTGATGAAGTTAATGAAGGGGCGTTTTGCACCTCATTAGAAAAATATGATTACATGCAGCCCGTGTGTCATTTTATCATATGATCAGCTTCCCTTTTGAGATTTCATTTCAATTTTCTGTTTAACCATGAACCATGATAAGACTCTAAGAATGAAGAAAGTTTCACAGGAAATTGCCCAAGTTACTTGAACCACTCTTGGCAAACACTGCATTCTTGCTGTTTTTCGGGAGACAGAATGAACAAATCCTCTTGTCCTCCTATCAGCTTTGACTTTACAGGCAGATTTCTGCCTCCTGTTTACATCATAGTCTTCATCATTGGTCTGGTAGCTAACGGATGGGGACTGAAGTCTTTGCTGCACAACTGGAAGAAGCTAAAAATCATCAATGTTTTCGTTCTCAACCTTGGACTTGCTGATATTTTGTACCTGCTCACTCTCCCATTTTTGGTGGTGTACTACTTTATGAAGAGTAAATGGATCTTTGGAGACGCATTCTGCAAGATAACAAGATTCTTCTTCAACCTGAATCTCTATGGCAGCATCGGGTTCCTCACTTGTATAAGTGTTTACAGGTATCTGGCTGTTGTCCATCCACTGAGAGTGATTGGAAGATTAACTCTGACTCATTCTGTGGGGATCTCAGCGATGGTTTGGGTCTTGGTGAGCGCTCAAAGTCTCCCGGATGTGTTCTACAGCAAAACATATGGAAACAACACTGAGAAATGTTTCGATACAACAGATAACACCTATGTTGAGAGTTATCTGAAATACAGCCTTGGATGGACATTCAGCGGGTTTTGTATCCCATTCCTCATCACACTGGGCTGCTATGGACATGTGATTGTTGTTCTCTGCCGCACAAATGCCACTGAAACGGTACAGAAACAGAGAAGTCTGAAGTTGTTGTGCATCTTGATTCTTCTCTTCTCTGTTTGTTACATCCCCCATCATTTTTTCAAGAACCTCAACCTCTGGTCAAGAGTTCTGTACAAACAGAAGAAATGTCGTGAATGGTCCAATGGAGTCTACATCGCTCATCAGATAAGTCGTGGCCTTGCATGTCTGAACAGTGCTCTCAACCCTCTGGTTTACCTCCATGGTAATGAAGATATTCCTGCTCAGCTCAGACAGCTGCTCCAACAAGCGCGTCCGAGGTTCAGCCATTCAGCTCCATCAAACTCCAGCAGTGTGCCCATGGCACAAATTGCAGATGGAGGTTTAACACAAGACAAACATGTTTAACAGTAACATACATTTCTATTTGTTCCATACAGTTCGAAGGAGGAATTATGTGTTGTTTCTGTGTATTCGTATTATTTGTGTTAATTGATCTGTGTGAGTGTGTTTTATTTCTTTCATGGTCTGTTGAGTAAAGGAAATTTTGTATCATCTGACTTCAAGTTAATTATTGGGAGTTTTTAATGCTGTGTGGTCTCTGTGAATTCAGATGTTACGGGATTCTTGTGTTTATCACTTAAGCGTAGATCATCCCCAGGGATTGATTTTATTTCAGTTTCAAATAGGGTTTCCAGATTTAACATTTATCCACCTTTTTTAACATTGCATCGAATGTTACATTGAATGACATGTAAGGAGCAGGAATAGACTAAACCATCTCTAACTGCCTCTAAACACAGCTAGAGCCGAGTGAGTGACAGCTTATGCAGCCTGAGCACCAACACACACTGGCAAGTCTGCCTCAAGAAAGGGAAGTCAGGGTTCTAAAAAAGAAAAGAAAGTAAGACAGCGAACTGACTTTGAAATAAAAATTTGCATGCGAGACATGGATCAAGAGACACAGGGCAGGGAGTCCACAGACACTGTTCATGCACAGAGCCCAGACTTTGCTGCTGCGTAGCTGCACCCCTGACTTTAATGTTGTAACTGACAGAGAGCAACACAGCGCTGCCTTTAGAGCTGAACTTTTGTCAGACGCCCCGTTTCTTTTAATTCCTGTGGCTCACTTTGAAAACTCCACAGTGGATGAGAAACAGCTGATTCATGAAGTTTGAAATGAGGAATTATCTGCACAACACTTCCTCATTTAACTGCAAAAACATAAATAAGCTGGCAGTTGGCTGGAGGGAGATCACAAGGAAGCTGGAAGTTTCTAGTAAATGGCCATCACTAATAACAGCTTTTCTGTTGGCTATATGAAATATAATTCTGATTAATATCACAGTATAAAACATGTTCTCTGTTTCTAGAATACAAACCCAGGAAGACAGCAAGTACTTGCCCACCTTACGGGTGGTTACGTCTCCAGTCGAGCTCACAGCTGATAGGCAGCCTGCAACGTTTGTTGACATGACGTAATTCATATGAGACACACATTTCCCATGAACTGATTTTGAAAAAAGTATGTGCAGTGCACCTGTGACACAACAATATCAGAGGAGATGCACAGTAAGGACACTGTCATGTGTATTTGGCATGGAAATATAAGACTCAGGCACATGATCTCAGCAAGATGATTCTGAAGTATTTTAAAAGTGTTAAGAATACGTTACTTAGTTTGAGTACTCTCATGGAAACATTACAAATTACACTTTAGGGCATGTATTCAGTAATCAGATGTGGAATATGATTTTAAAGTAACCCTCCCAACACTGGGTCTCATTCATTAAATGTTAGTAAATCTGTGAGTAGATTTGCACATAAAAATCCTTGGTACTAAAAACCTACTCCTGATTCATGAACGCCGCATAAAACTTGGATTGGATCAACACATTCTCACTCCAACCTCGTCACATGTCCACGTTTGGTCATAGACTTTCCACGTCCACATACGACGTGCAAGGTACCCTGGGTGCGTTGGTTGTTGAGGTTCTGGGAAACCGTGTCAAGTTCTGCCTGTTACCTGCATTGTCTTCTTTCAAAATTCTGTTTTCACAGGAAATTTAACGTTACACACAGTCTATTTCAAAATAAAGGCACTACGTTGGTACAACATCGCAAATTGACGTTTTTTTCCTTCAACAAAAACACGTGGTTAGGTTTAGAAAACAGAACAGTTTGGCTTTGGAATGTTGCAGGACGCGAACACCGCTCTCTTGGGTGAAAATCGGTGTTTGTTGGACCCATCACCATCGCTCCCACCCGCCCCAGTTGGACTTTCGCTGCCTTAACTTTCGTCCTTGTCCCTCTGCGTTTCCCCTTGATGCCACTGGGCGCCATTAAACTATAACAGCAACCGGCGAAGTATCATGCCGACATTAAAGGGCGGCTTTTTCGTTGGTTTTTGATGCTGCAAGTCACTGCTCAAGCTCCAGATTACAGTGAATTCGGAGTGAGACTGAGCTTGAACTACACACAGATTTGTTCTGCTCCCATTTCATGAATGAGACCCGCTGATATGTGTAACACCCTTAGTAGACTACAGAAGTATTATCAGCAAAAGCAACTTCATGTATCAAAAGTAATAGTACCCGTTATGCAAAATGGCCTCAAACGGTTATATTATTTGATTATTTTACATAAACCTGTGAGCAGAATTTTACTGTTGCAGCTGTGAAAGAGGAGCTGATTTGAGCTACTTTATTTGCTGTTGGGCATTTGATAACAAATCATATTTTAATATTAGATACAATAACATTTACATTCATTTGGAGTCATGTTTCTGGCTACCTGGTGAATGCCCGGCTGTTTGCTCTTCCTTTGTTCCACTCTTAAGTGACATTTTTAGCTCTTCAGCTGCTAAATGCTCATCTATGTTCTAAGTTAATGAAGGTGCATTTTACACCTTATGAGAAAAATATGATTACATGCAGCCTGTGTGTCGTCTTGTCATATGATCAACTTCCTGTCTGAGATCACATTTCAATAATCTGATTAATCATGATAAGACTCTAAGAATGACGAAAGTTTCACAGGAAATTGCCCAAGTTACTTCAATCACTCTTGGCACCACAGCATACCAGCTTTACAGTATTTGCTGCTTTTCGGGAGACAGAATGAACAAATCCTCTTGTCCTTGTATCAGCTTTGACTTTACAGGCAGATTTCTGCCTCCTGTTTACATCATAGTCTTCATCATTGGTCTGGTAGCTAACGGATGGGGACTGAAGTCTTTGCTGCACAACTGGAAGAAGCTAAAAATCATCAATGTTTTTGTTCTCAACCTTGGACTTCCTGATATTTTGTACCTGCTCACTCTCCCATTTTTGGTGGTGTACTACTTTATGAAGAGTAAATGGATCTTTGGAGACGCATTCTGCAAGATAACAAGATTCTTCTTCAACCTGAATCTCTATGGCAGCATCGGGTTCCTCACTTGTATAAGTGTTTACAGGTATCTGGCTGTTGTCCATCCACTGAGAGTGATTGGAAGATTAACTCTGACTCATTCTGTGGGGATCTCAGCGATGGTTTGGGTCTTGGTGAGCGCTCAAAGTCTCCCGGATGTGTTCTACAGCAAAACATATGGAAACAACACTGAGAAATGTTTCGATACAACAGATAACACCTATGTTGAGAGTTATCTGAAATACAGCCTTGGATGGACATTCAGCGGGTTTTGTATCCCATTCCTCATCACACTGGGCTGCTATGGACATGTGATTGTTGTTCTCTGCCGCACAAATGCCACTGAAACGGTACAGAAACAGAGAAGTCTGAAGTTGTTGTGCATCTTGATTCTTCTCTTCTCTGTTTGTTACATCCCCCATCATTTTTTCAAGAACCTCAACCTCTGGTCAAGAGTTCTGTACAAACAGAAGAAATGTCGTGAATGGTCCAATGGAGTCTACATCGCTCATCAGATAAGTCGTGGCCTTGCATGTCTGAACAGTGCTCTCAACCCTCTGGTTTACCTCCATGGTAATGAAGATATTCCTGCTCAGCTCAGACAGCTGCTCCAACAAGCGCGTCCGAGGTTCAGCC
>NC_065521.1:41767490-41786918 GCF_006386435.1 Epinephelus moara | reverse complement strand
GGAGGCTTGGGCACAGGTACCACGCAGGATGTCTTCCACAGCTGTGGTACTCTTCCCAGCCTCAGGCTCAGGTTGAAGATGGTTTCAACTATCCCGCACAGTTGGTCTGCGCAGGACTTCAGGAGCCTGGAGCTGATGCCGTCTGGACCCGCAGCCTTCCTCGTCTTTATCTTCCTCAGCTGATCTCTCACCTGACAGGTAGTGAAGGACAAGCTGGAGCATTGGTTGCGTTGGTTGTTGAGGTTCTGGGAAACCGTGTCAAGATCTGCCTGTTACCTGCATTGTCTTCTTTCAAAATTCTGTTTTCACAGGAAATTTAATGTTACACACAGTCTATTTCAAAATAAAGGCACTACGTTGGTACAACATCGCAAATTGACGTTTTTTTCCTTCAACAAAAATACGTGGTTAGGTTTAGGTTTAGAACAGTTTGACTTTGGAATGTTGCAGGACGCGAACACCGCTCTCTTGGGTGAAAATCGGTGTTTGTTGGACCCATCACCATCGATTCCACCCGCCCCAGTTGGACTTTCGTTGCCTTAACTTTCGTCCTTGTCCCGCCGCGTTTCCCCTTGACGCCACTGGGCGCCATTAAACTATAACAGCAGCCGGCGATGTATCATGCTAAAAACCTACTCCTGATTCATGAATGCTGCGTAAAACTTGGATTGGATCAACACATTCTCACTCCAACCTCGTCACATGTCCACGTTTGGTCATGGACTTTCCACGTCCACATACGACGTGCAAGGTACCGGTTGTTGGTTGTTGAGGTTCTGGGACGTTGTCTTTTTCAAAATAAAGGCACTGTGTTGGTACAACACCGCAAATTGATGGTTTTTTTCACTCCAACAAAAACACGTGGTTAGGTGTATGAAAAAAAACAGGGTTTGGCTTTAGGATGCAAACACCGCTCTCTCGGCTGAAAATCTGTGTTTGTTGGACCCATCACCATCACTCCCACCCGCCCCAGTTGGACTTACGCTGCCTTAACTTTCGTGCTTGTCCCGTCGTGTTTCCCACCAGCACTGCTGGGCACTGTTAACTATAACGGCAAACGGCCGTATATCATGCCGACCTTAAAGGGTGGCTTTTTTTTGTTGGTTTTTGACGTCACAAGTCACTGCCTATTCACCAGATTACAGTGAATTCGGAGTGAGACTAGGCTCGAAATACACGTAAATTTCCTTTTGCGAACAGTTTACACACAAATTTGAATGTAAACTGATTAACCTGTGAGCATAATTTTGCAGCTGTCAAAGAGGAGCTGATTTGAGCTACTTTTTATGTTGAGCTACTGTTGGGCATTTTATAACAAATCATATTTTAATATTAGATAAAACAACATTAGCATTCACATTAAGATAAAAACAATGACTGGTCACTGCATTTTGACTGTACTTAGAAATCCTTTATTAATACATGGATTAATGAAGGATTTTAACTACAGTCAGAGGGCCTCGGATGAATTTTGGACTGCCTGCCTGCCTGCACCATGGACTTCATCAAAGAGTGAGCTGGCCAGTTGTTGATTTTTATCTTTATGTGACTATTTGGCCCATCCTCGAAGAACACCTGATTCTTTACATCTAACTACATAGTGCCTCAACTCAGTGCAGCACTCCGTATTTTTTCCTCAACATTTACATTAATTTGAAGTCGTGTTCCTGGCTACCTGGTGAATGTCCTGTGATGTCATTTGCTCTTCATTTGTTCCACTCTTAAGTGAAATATTTGGCTCTTCAGCTGCTAAATGCTCATCTATGTTCTAAGTAAATGAAGGGGCATTTTACACCTTATTAGAAAAATATGATTACATGCAACCTGTGTGTCATCTTTTCATATGATCAAATTCCTGTCTTTCATTCTAATTTTCTGTTTAACCATGAGTCATGTCAAGATTGTAAATCATGACGAAAGCTTCACAGGAATTTGTCCAAGTTACTTAAACCATTCTTGGCACCACTGCATGTTGTTTTACAGTATTTGCTGCTTTTCAGGCGACAGGATGAAGAACACCTCTTGTCCTCCTATCAGCTCTGACTTTAGAGGCAGATTTCTGCCTCCTGTTTACATCTTAGTCTTCGTCACTGGTCTGGTAGCTAACGGATGGGGACTGAAGTCTTTGCTGCACAACTGGAAGAAGCTAAAAATCATCAATGTTTTCATTCTCAACCTTGGACTTGCTGATATTTTGTACCTGCTCACTCTCCCGTTCTTGATGGTGTACCACTTTATGGGGGGTAAATGGATCTTTGGAGACGCATTCTGCAAGATAACAAGATTCTGCTTCCACCTGAATCTCTATGGCAGCATCGGGTTCCTTACTTGTATAAGTGTGTACAGGTACCTGGCTGTTGTCCATCCAGTGAGAGTGATGGGAAGATTAACTCTGACTCGTTCTGTGGGGATCTCAGCGATGGTTTGGGTCTTGGTGAGCATTCAAAGTCTTCCGGACATTTTCTACCCCAAAACATTTGGAAACAACACTGAGCGATCATGTTTTGATACCACCAGTGACACCTATGTTGAGAGTTACCTGAACTACACCCTTGGACGGACATTCACTGGCTTTTGTATCCCATTCCTCATCACACTGGGCTGCTATGGACATGTGATTGTTGTTCTCTGCCGCACAAATACCACTGACAAGGTACTGAAACAGAGAAGTCTGAAGTTGTTGTTCATCTTGATTCTTCTCTTCTCTGTTTGTTACATCCCCTATCATGTTTTAAAGAACCTCAACCTCTGGTCAAGAGTTCTTCTCAAACAGGAGATATGTGCTGAATGGTCCAATGGAGTCTACATTGCTCGACAGATAAGTTGTGGCCTTGTATCTCTGAACAGTGCTCTCAACCCTCTGGTTTACCTCCATGGTCATGAAGATATTCCTGCTCAGCTTAGACAGCTGTTTCAACAAGCTTGTCAGAAGTTCAGCCGTCCACCTCCAACAAACTCCGGCAGTGTGCCCATGGCATAAATCACAGAGGAACTTTAACACAAGACGAACATGTTTAACAGTAACAAATCAACATAAATCTGTATTATTATATTATTATGTTAATATAAGAGTGCTCTGTTTCTTTCATGGTCTGTTGAGTAGAGAAAATTTTGAATTATATGACTTCAAGTTAATTACTGGGGGATTTTAATGTTGTGTGGTCTCTGTAAATTCAAATGTTAAGTGAGTCTTGTATTTATTACTAAGTGTAGATCATCCCCAGGGATTGATTTTTTTTCTGTTTCAAATAGGGTTTCCAGATTTAACAGTTATCTACATTTTTTAATGTTGTATCGAATGAAAATGGGCATAGAGATGTTTTATTATTTATACATGTAAAAAAAACAAATAAATGATAAAATATCTGTCCACTGTAATGGACAGTGGATCTGAGTGTCACTGGAAAATGAAAAGGGAAATACTGTTCTGAAATGATTTTCTAATGATACATTCGGCTCATAATGCATTTCATTGATTGTGTGCACAGAATATTCATCTGTGGAGGTTTTAACCTGCTGTTTTCTGGAGATACTTAAGAAATTAAGGATATTTTGAGTTGTGATGGCAAATACGATACAAAATATGCAATATAAATGTAAATGTAAATATGCAACATGTGTGATGATACAAAATTCCTATATGCAATGTGTCCAAAAGCATCAATTTATTCATTGATGTGAGTCAACTGTTCATGAAAAATAAATAAAAACAGAAAAAAAACATGTACTAAAGTATTGTAATAAAAAAAGAAATGCTCATAATTTATGTGTGCATTCAGAGTATAAATCCACCATTAGGCCCTGATCACACAGAAAGCGTTTTGCAGGCTGCAGAGCTGTGTGGGTACATGAGACCCTAAAGAGGAGGGTGGATCATGGGGAGTACCACCAGTTGGTCCAGGAGCTTCTCCTCCATGATGGACGTTTCCAGGCATATTTTAGGAAGACTCAGGGGCAGTTTGACAACCTGCTGTCTAGCGTCAGGTCGTATAGCTCTGGGCATCCAGCAACCGCTACCACCAGTTTCTCCTCCGTTGTTTACCAACTGTAAACCTGTTGTGACAACTACAGAAGGTCCGCCTCTCAAATCATCCGATTGGACAATGGGAAAAAAAGATGACAAAAAAGGAGATGACGTGGGGTGTGTTTCTGCCTTGAGCTGAAGTTTTTTCAACTCAAGGAGCTCAAAGCGTTTGGCAAAAACCTCAGGCGCCTAGAGCGCAAAGAGCAAAAAGCTTCATTCTCATTAAGAACAATTACAAAAAGGTGCCTCCAGCTGCTAAAACACTCTCTGTGTGATCAGGGGCTTATTGATCACTGGCGCACATTGTATTGTATTGTTTATGTACAAACTGGCAAACTAGCATCATGATGATCTTCAGGTTTCCCTTTTGGAATAACGAATACAGACTACTGCTGTCTGCTGGTGTGGAGAGTTATTTCTTCTCACACAGGCAGAATGCATGTACTGGAAAGCCATCGGCTGTAGTCTTTACAGTGTGTTCATGTGCAACTTTTTGGCCAAGTCACAGACAACGTGAGGCAAAACGACCATCGGTTTCAACGCTGCTAATTCTTTGATGTTGGTTTGGTGTGTCTGGGCCTCCAAAGCCAGAAACCATCAAATGAGGCCAAAGTCTCCAACTTGTGATGTTGTTAAGTATAAAGTCAGGAGCTGGTCCACAGGCAATAAATGGGAGCCCAATTTTGTGGACCCACATAATGTTCTTTTTTTCATACCCATATGAGTTTTATTCTTTTATTGTGTTCTCAATTCTGAAACAGGAAATGTATCCATATACATGTGTATCCTATAGAACAGTGGTTCCCAACTGGTGGGTCACCGTCCAAAAGGGGGTCGTGGGTCCACTCCGTACGGACCACAAGTGACATGTGAACGTGTCAAGTTTGAAGTACAGTGTATTTTCAGCATAGAGCTTTTATTTTTAAGTGCTGTTTCCTGTTGTAGAGTGAGTGTAGATGAGTAACAGACAGCTACTTGTAAGAGACAGGAAAGTAGCTTGACAACATGGCTAAACTCAAGTGTGGAGCTGAATATTTTAAACTGTGTGAACCTTGAACTAATGACTAAGGACAAATCTGGACCAGTTGGGAACCAGTGCTGTGGAATATTCCTCTGGGTGCTCTCAGTGACATCTGTAACATATTTCCCAATTCATTATCTATGGAGCAGCTTCAGTTCTTATACCCTATGACATCACAAATTTGAGTTATAGCAGTCTAGTTTTTGGATTGGTTGGTTGTTTATGTTTACTAATATTTTTGGTTGTCTAAGACCATTAGCCTCGAAATCCAGACTCAAATCTAGAAAGATTTTGAGTCTGGCCCTCACTGATACACCCTTCCAACCCAAGGGGCAGCACTAACTGAGGCATATTAAATGCCGCTGCATGCAATTGGATAGCACGATAGCCAATCAGAGCAAAAAACAAGGTGACGTATTCATTGCACTAAGCCCCATTTGTTTGCTGAACAGTGGGGCTAACTGATATATATGCTTTTGCCGTGTCCCGTCAGCAAAATGGCAAAAACTTCCTTCCTGGAAACAAAGGCTTCTAGGGCAGTCTTCTGTTCCTCTCTCAAGAAAAAAGATAAGTGTAGTTGGCTTAGCGTTTCTTCCAAACCTCCGACTCCTACGGCGCAGCGCTGTCTTCATCATGTTACGCCCGCCCAGAGCCCGCATCTGTTAGACAGACTGATCTGATTGGTCCGATTGGCGATTCAGCGGGCTCTGCTCGTCGGGGCCAGATCTCTGTGCAGTGCAAATTCGAATTTGCTGGGGGCGGGGCATCTGGATTTCCAGGTTATTACTGTAGATCAAACGAATTCTGAAAATGGGCCAAGTGCCCCTTTATCCTGTGAGCAGAACTTTACTGTTGCAGCTGTCAAAGAGGAGCTGATTTGAGCATAACAAATCATATTTAATTATTAGATACAACAATAATAGCATTCATTTGGAGTCGTGTCTCCAGGTGAATGTCCTGTAATTTCTTTCCCCCTTTGTTTTGGTCTACCTCTGAGGAAAATGTTGGGCTCTTCAGCTGCTAAATGCTCATCTATGTTCTAAGTTAATGAAGGTGCATTTTACACCTTCTGAGAAAAATATGATTACATGCAGCCTGTGTGTCATCTTGTCATATGATCACATTCCTGTCTGAGATCACATTTCAATATTCTGATAAATCGTGGGAAGACTTTAAGAATGACGAAAGTTTTACAGGAACTGGTCTGAGTTACCTCAGCTATTTTAGACACCACACTTGCTTTACAGTATTTGCTGCTTCTCAGGCGACAGAATGAAGAATACAACTGGTCGTTGTGTCAGCTTTGACTTTACAGGCAGATTTCTGCCTCCTGTTTACATCATAGTCTTCATCGTTGGACTGGTAGCTAACGGATGGGGACTGAAGTCTTTGCTGCACAACTGGAAGAAGCTAAAAATCATCAATGTTTTCATTCTCAACCTTGGACTTGCTGATATTTTGTACCTGCTCACTCTCCCGTTCTTGATGGTGTACTACTTTATGGGGGGTAAATGGATCTTTGGAGACGCATTCTGCAAGATAACAAGATTCTGCTTCTACCTGAATCTCTATGGCAGCATCGGGTTCCTCACTTGTATAAGTGTTTACAGGTATCTGGCTGTTGTCCATGCAGTTCGAGTGATGGGAAGATTAACTCTGACTCGTTCTGTGGGGATCTCAGCCATGGTTTGGGTCCTGGTGAGCGCTCAAAGTCTCCCGGACGTGTTCTACACCAAAACATATGGAAACAGCACTGAGAAATGTGTTGATACCACCACCAACACCTACGTTGAGAGTTACCTGAACTACACCCTTGGACGGACACTCACTGGTTTTTGTATCCCATTCCTCATCACACTGGGCTGCTATGGACATGTGATTGTTGTTCTCTGCCGCACAAATACCACTGACAAGGTACAGAAACAGAGAAGTCTGAGGTTGTTGTTCATCTTGATTCTTCTCTTCTCTGTTTGTTACATCCCCTATCATGTTTTAAAGAACCTCAGCCTCTGGTCAAGGGTTCTGTGTAAACAGAAGATATTTGTCAAATGGTTAAAAGGGGCAGACATTGCTTATCAGATAAGTCGAGGCCTTGTGTGTCTGAACAGCGCTCTTAACCCTCTGGTTTACCTCCTTGGAAATGAAGATATTCCTGCTCAGTTCAGACAGCTGCTCCAACAAGCTCGTCAGAGAGTCAGCCGTCTGCCTCCAACAAACTCTGGCAGTGTGCCCATGGCACAACTCACAGGAGTTTAACACAAGACGAACATGTTTAACAGTAACATAAATTTATATTTATTCTATGCAGTTAGAAAGAAGAATTATGCATTGTTTCTGCATTATCACTTTATTATGATAATGGATTTATTTGAATGTGTTCCATTTCTTTCATGCTCTGATGAGTAAATGAAACTTTATATTATCTGACTTCCAGTTAGTCTTAATTCACATGTCAATCCTAGGATCAATTTTATTTTTGTTTCAAAAAGGGTTTTCGGATTGAGTATTTATTCACATTCTTAATAATTACAAAACTATTACTGTGTTGTTGAGGAAAGGGATTTAATTGTATTTGTTACATTTAAACGCTGTGTCTTAATTCAGGGGCTGCAGCCTCCGCGGTCAACGTCAGCCACGTCCTTTGAAGACCGCATCAGTCAGACAGAACAGTCTCTAAAAAAGGGATGGTCTGGTCTCTGTTCTCACCCTGACCTAATGATGTTCCTGTTACCTAGTGACCAGCTGTTCTTGACAGCTGTTCTTTTGGTGCTCGTGCTTTTAGCTGCTCAGCTCCCAGACTTTGGAACACTCTCCCACTACACATCCGTAATCTGGACTCAGTTGATACCTTCAAGTCACACCTCAAGACACACCTCTTCAAAACTGCCTACTCCCTTTAATCCAAATAGTTTATCCATCCGTTTAGCCATCTCTATTTGTATGCTCTCTATATTTATTACTTGTACATTTATTTTGCTATTTCTATGTTCTGCATGTTTGTTATTTGTATATTTATTATTTGCTACTGTACTGTTCTTAAGTTTTCTGTTATTTACTTGTAAGGCGACCTTGAGTGCCTTGAAAGGCGCCAAACAAATAAAATGTATTATTATTCTTTATTATTATTATTATTATTAAAAGAAGGAGTAAGCTAGTAAGTTAGTTAGCCCTAAATCATGGACCCAGAGATTGTTATTTTATACATTTTCTTTACTTAATACTTGAGGAGATGATTCACTGCCAGAGACACCGCCGTTTGATATATTTCAGGCTGATGGACCGTTTTAGGTAAACTAGCTAATAGTAATGTAAACAACAGTTAAATGTTAGCTAGTTAACAATTGTTAGTTGACTTAATATATAATCATTAGTGGTGCCCAATGCATCTTGGGATAGGCCAGGCCACAAAGGATTCATCCGTTGCATCCTTCAAATTCTAGGAAAGAAGGCTGCATTTCTCAGCTGTATTTGAAGGAGCCTTTGAAATGGGACAGCCTTGATCGCGTCGATGTGACACAACCGGTCTTCAAATACAGCCTTTGAAGGCTGCAACCCCTGAATTGAGACACAGCTATAGACAGCTGCGCCATTTTGAGGAGAGAAGTCTGGACGATTCGAAGGACCTGTGAGTGATGGGGGCCATTAAAAAAACTGGAACATTACAATTTTTTAACAGAAAATTACTAACTTGACATCGTTATCAGATGATGATTGATGATTATGTTAAATGTGCTACCTAAACAGTTTCTCTTTTCAATTATTTTTTTTCTTCTTTTTTTTTTCAAAAAAAGTAAACATCCAGAGAGTACTTTTAATGTACTTTTATTTATTGGCAATGTAGCGCAAGTTGTTCATGATGTTCATTTAGAGCAGATGTCTTAATTTTTGCTATTTTTCTATGTATTTTAAGATTTTTTGAATATGGTGAACTAAAAAATGTGTGTTAAACTGAAGTGTGGTGGAATATGTAGTGTCTGTTGTCTGATGTGATTGGCTGTAGCTCCTGACACTGTTTGGTTTAAAGGTCTTGATTTGCTGAGGGCCTCAAAATTGTTTTATGCACAATGCAATGATGTCATGATTATCTCACCACTGTCAGCCGTGTGACTTGCTCAACCTAATGGTGTAGCATGATGATCTAATAATCAGCTGTTTGACAAAGGTGTGGCCTGTGTAATAGATGAGTGTACCTGTGTCTCAGTATAAAATTGCTTTTATGTGACACGGCTGATATGCGGCCATCTTGACTCCCTGAAAGGAGTTCTGAGATCTCAATGGGACCTCGCTGGCCAAATAAAGGATAAATAAAACAAGTAAATGCTGCAGCTGAGGTGGAGGTAATTGTATTGATTTTCATACATACATACATACATACATACATGTTTATTTATATAAATGTATATATTTCTATTTTTACCAACACAACACCACTAAGAGCCTCTAAAGTTACGAGAAGGGTAACACAGTCTCAACAAAAACTGAATGTAGGCCTCACAAACGTAGGAAATATTGCACAGCATTTGTACTGGATTGCATTACATTGTGGGGATATAATATTAAAGTGAGCTAACTCTGTTTATATTAACTCCCGAAGTAACAAAAATCGGTTGCTACTTTTAGCAATCGACTAATGAAATGTAGCACTGTGCCCAAGATGAATTTCCCTTGGGGGATAATAAAGTTTACTTTACTTTAATTACTTTAGCAATGGTCTTTTATTGTCTTAAATTTTGCAATTTAAATGGTAAAATGTAATGATGCTCTCATACATAATGCTGGTAGGCCTACTCATCAGTTGTCAAAGCCTTGACTGCATGCTGTACAAGTGGAAACTAATGCTGTGTCTCAGATCGTGTACTTCTGTACTTACACTTAATATTTTGAGTGCATAAGTGTGTTCACACTGAGAAGTATGGAAAAATGCAGTGCACTATGAGTACCTGCATGGTGCACCTTAAAACGATCAAGAAGTTGAGTGTGGAACTATGGACGCTTCCCGGCATCAATGGTTGCCATCTTGGCTACGTGGCAGAAGAGGAGGGACCACTTTTCAAACTGGAAATGGCGGCCGAGGACTGTGCGAACGTGAACGCTGCATTATACAAATACATGTGTTTTTTGCAGTAAGCATCACTATAAGTATACTACTACGGTGTAAGCCAGCAGTATGTTTACTGGGTTAGTTTAGCAGTCTGTAATGATTTGGTACCGCGAACGATAACGCAGATGCTAATGCTAGTTTGCTAACAGGCTAATTTGCAGTCGTCATTTCTGGTAAGTGCACAACGGCCGTGTTTGGTTTCAGACAACACTACCCTGTCGAAATTTGCACACTACGCCAATAATTACATAGTGCATATAGTGTACTACATAGAAGTGTACTAACAGAAGTATGTGATTTGAGACACAGTGTAATTCCTAATGCATAATTTACAATGTTTTTACAAATAAAATGGCCGCCCACAGCACTAATCTCAAACTGTCTAAATATGCTTCGCAGCTCATTCCATACCCAGGGTGCACATTAAGAGAAGTCAGTTTCACAAAACTCTGAGCAGATCCTGGGGACAACATGATGTACATGTTAATACATCAATAATTATAATCCAATCATATCATACATACTGAGCATTCTGCGTTAACTAGTACTGTTTTACGTTTTTACTTTAGATTAAATTTGTTGTGTTTCTAAGATGTGGTATTAGTAGTGTTACTTAATTAAAGCTTCTGAATAATTTTAAACTTAAAACCGAATCACCTGTGACCTGTCTGTGTAAGAGAGGGCGGGTTTTAGAGGTCAGAGGGTCAAACCGCCGGTGTTCTGATTTGTGGTAACTATGGAAATCGGCTAATCATAATGCTAGCATGTTAACATGGTTGCTGTCTGTAAACTCAGCAAATTCTCAATATACCAAGAAGTGACTGATGACTTATTTCAATTCACAGAAGGTAAAATAAATTTTAATACGGTAACGTTACCAATTCCATTCGGTTTGTAAAACTGATGCTAATCGCGATTAGCGCGTTAGCATGCTAGCGACATTAGCTTAGCTCTCAGTGTGGTAACGTTAGCAACCTATGCTACTGGGTGTTAGGCAGTACTTCAGTAAAAGTAGTAGTACTAGAATGTTAAATACTCAGCTATGAGTACAAATGTATTAGTATCATCAAGATAAACCTTGTGTTAAGGTACCAAATGTAAATGTACTCATTATGCAGAATAGCCCATTTCACAATCGCACTGTATTTTAACTATTGATGCCTGTGCACATCACTGTGATGTTGGCGATATTAATTATATATATCTACACTCACCACTTTATTAGGCACATCTTGTTAGTACCTGGTTGGACCCCTTTTGCCTTCAGACCTGCCTTAATTCTTGGTGTCATAGATTCAACAAGATGCTGGAAACATTCCTCAGAGATTTTGGTCCATATTGACATGATGACATCACACAGTTGGCTGCAGATTTGTCGGCTGCACATCCATGATGAGAATCTCCCGTTCCACCACATCCCAAAGGTGCTCTATTGGACTGAGATCTGGTGACTGTGGAGGCCATTGGAGTACAGTGAACTCATTGTCATGTTCAAGAAACCAGTTTGAGATGATGTGAGCTTTGTGACATGGTGCGTTATCCTGCTGGAAGTAGCCATCAGAAGATGGGTACACTGTGGTCATAAAGGGATGGACACGGTCAGCAACAATACTCAGGTAGGCTGTGGTGTTTAAACCATGCTCAGTTGGTACTAAGAAAATCTCCCCCACACCATTACACCACCAGCAGCAGCCTGAACCATTGATACATGATACATACATCCATGCTTTCATGTTGTTTACACCAAATTCTGACCCTACCATCTGAATGTGGCAGCAGAAATCCAGACTCATCAGACCAGGCAACGTTTTTCCAATCTTCTATTGTCCAGTTTTGGTGAGCCTGTGTGAACTGTAGCCTCAGTTTCCTGTTGTTAGCTGACAGGAGTGGCACCTGGTGTGGTCTTCTGCTGCTGTAGCCCACCTGCTTCAAGGTTGGACATGTTGTTGGTTCAGAGATGGTCTTCTGCAGACCTTGGTTGTAACCACTGGTTATTTGAGTTACTGTTGCCTTTCTATCATTCTGTACTAGTCTGGTCATTCTCCTCTGACCTCTGGCATCGACAAGGCATTTTCACCCGGAGAACTGCTGCTCACTGGATATTTTCTCTTTTTGGGACCCTCTTCTGTAAACCCTAGAGATGGTTGTGTGTGAAAATCCCAGTAGATGAGCAGTTTCTGAAATACTCAGACCAGCCCGTCTGGTACCAACAACCATGCCACGTTCAAAGTCACTTCAGTCACCTTTTTTCTCCATTCTGATGCTCAGTTTGAACTTCAGCACGTCGTCTTGACCATGTCTGCATGCCTAAATGCATTGAGTTGCTGCCATGTGATTGGCTGATTAGCTATTTGCGTAAATGAGCAGTTGAACAAGTGTACCTAATAAAGTGGCCAGTGAGTGTATATAGTTTATCCGTCAGTATTTATCCTATTTATTGTATTAAAAATCCAAACCTGCAAAGTAACTAAAGCTTTGAGATAAATGTAGAGGTTAAAGGTTCCATAGTTGCATCCAAATTGAAATTAATTTCATGCTATTGACTGATGGGAGTATATTTATTGCACAGTTTAGCATATACAACTGTTAGCTAAGATCAAAATATAACTAACTTGGTGTGAGGTAGCACACTAGGTTTTGGCTGATTTAAGTAACTGAGAAGACATCTGTGCACAGGGAAGACCATGAAACTCGTTGGACCCTGTGAGGAGTTGATGTCTCCCGCCTGCTGCAGCTTCAGTCTGAACTTTCACCATCCTCTCCCATTCTGCATCCTTCCTCTGTGCCTGTGCTCCAGGTGACATGCCATGGATTTGTGAGTACCAAACAATATTGAACATGTGTTTATTTTAGTAGCTCACACCAGCAGGTGACGCAGCCTCTTAAAGCCACGACTCAGGCCTGCATTGTGTTATTTTATTTTGAAAGACATTGTTTTGTAAGTTGCAGAGTGAGTTTCACAGTGTGGGCTCTTTAGTTCAGAATTGACATTTGGTAAATTAGGTATTTACAATTTGTGTAAGTTACTGTTTCAGAAGAGGAATTTATAGGGCTGTCATTCAGTCAGGATTTTTGCTTCCATTTAAAAGGTGCATTTACAAGAAATTCAAATACAGTCATTTCTCTGTTACACAGAAAATGATGAGGATCATAGTAGTGGTATGAGTAGCTTTGTGAGTCACTGTATCACACAGGATTACTTAATAGTTCCTTCTTTCTCTTAATGATGATGTTACAGTTGTTTTCCATTGCTGCAAAATCCCGAAGACTGTTCACAATGCCTGTCGGTCTGTATTGCACCAAGAATTATAGTGAACGGTTACAGTGCACAATCTAGACCAGGCTGGACTAGGGATTTCACCTGCTTACATCAGAATGTGAATTGTCAATTTGGGAATATTAGCTTACTAAAGATTGGGGTGTCACGATCGATCTTGGTATCGGGGCCGATCAAGGCATTTTTTAACTTATCAGGATCGGATAATTGAGCTTATAGAGCCCGATCTGATCCTTTATTATACATCAGTTGGTGTTATTTTTACTTGCGAAACTTTTATGCACAGCAACACAATGAGTGCAGCCGTCATCAACTCCCCAACTTCCCGCTACCTGTCTCTCCTCCACTCTGCTGAGCTGTGCCCGTCCACAGCGAACCACGCCATAAACAATAGCAAAATGCAGAACAAGACTGTTTATTTTTGTTATTAGCAAAAATGAGGACTCATTTTATTTCAGCCTTGTGTGAGAAACAGCTTGTTTGTCATGTGTGACGCTGCTCGGGGAAGAGACGAGAGGGACACTCTCTCTGTCCCAACTTGATTGGGACATCCTTTCTATAGATATAGCATTTAAGTCAAATTACTGCTTGAAATAAGTATAGTCAGGGGTAGGTGTGTGTTTAATCTGTCCACTGGTTCACCTGGGTTACCTTTTTTCAGATTCTCCTAATTAACTGCTGCTTTCATCACCCCTGCATCAGGTCATTTTTCACATTTTTGCACATCCAAAACTACAAATGATGACTTTTCTGCTTGCACAACCCTCACAAATTAAATTTAGAAAAATCCACAGACACACACAAAGAAAAACTATGTTGCACTGCCACACACAAACACTTGACTTTTGTGCTCAGAACGTGGCAAACCCTTTGATATAGATCAGCTAAAACCTTGACTTTGACTCCACCTTCTGGACAATTTTTACATTAACTTCTTCACAACTCCTACACCTTAAAAACAAAGTTGGAACCTTGATTTTTATCCATCTAACAATACAGTATATTACTCAGTGCCTCTGCAAAATTACACTTCAGAGTGCAAATCATTGACCAGACTGGACTAGTGGAGCTGCTGTCAGTGCAGCAAAACTATTTTTTATTTGTATATATATATATATATATATATATTTTTTTTTTTAATAAAATGTAGGATATAAAGCACAGAAGGGTTGTGGTCTCAGTGACGTAAAAGCACTAACATAACAGCTTGATCATTCTGTGTCCCCTCTCTGACTTCTGGGGTTTTTGTGGATCTATGAACGCAGCAAACTCTTCATGAGTTTGAGTCACAGAGTGGAGAATTGATTGGTCAGTCAGTTTGTTGTCAGATCAATCAGATCAGACCAGATCAATGGAGTGGTTTGGAATGGTTTTCATGGGAGTGCAGCCAGTTTCATCTAAAGTAGTAGTAGTAGTAAATGATGGACAGAAC
Source organism: Epinephelus moara (assembly GCF_006386435.1). Lineage (NCBI taxonomy): Eukaryota > Metazoa > Chordata > Actinopteri > Perciformes > Serranidae > Epinephelus > Epinephelus moara. The sequence continues at coordinate 41,772,063 of NC_065521.1, read as the reverse complement.
TAAAATAAGACACGTGTTAAGTTTCACTTTCACTGTGCGTGGCGTTCGTGTTCTGTCTGTGCCCGGAGTATGCTCTGCACTCCTAGAGTGTGGAGCTCTGAATAACTGAACAGTGTGCATTTCGAATTAATGGTCCAGTTCCAAAAGTAGAAAGTTAATATGTAGCAACAAATGCCGATATCATGGCAGGTCGCCACAAATATAGAAATTTGTGTAACCCTGATATGATGACCATTCCCATGCTCAGTTATCGCTCCTAAGTTGTTGCAAGAGTTGCTGTCATTTGTTACACAGATTTGGTGCTAAATTGAAGCATTCTACTTCTACTTCTGTCCTGGAAACTGCTGCCCCCCCTCCCCCTTATTGTCAACATACCTATGACAGCCATACATCCTGTTAATGCCCGCCCGATGTCTCTAGTTTATGATCCCAGAGGTCACTGGGGGTCATTTTATAGTAATGTCAAGTTCATTGTTACAATGAAATGGCTACTGTGGGGACGAACATCATCACACATGAATGAAATTGGGCTTATTGAATCCACAAGAGTCTCAGCTTTCCAGTCATACCCAATTTATGCAATTCAAAGAATGTTTAGGGAACCCCGTTTGCAGGAGTATTCAAATACAATAAATGAAATGAGAGTGGGTATGTCTGTTCATGGGTACACATAGAACCTATTTTCACTCACATATCTTAAGGTGAGTGGTTAAAGGACCGCTGTAAAAATTGCCATGCCAGTTTTTCCCTTAAAACAATTTAATGTCTCTGACAAGACGTCTGTGGCTGTTGAACATACACAACCACAAAATTTAAATGTTATAAAGAGTCGGTTCCTGAGACGTTATTTCAAATATGAATAAATGCATCCGGTGATATCAGCTATAGATACTTTGCATGGTTGCACTTTATTTGAACCTTTTATGGTTCTACAACCTCATTTAACTTTAAGATACCATTTTATCATTGCATCTACTCGCCTCGGAGATCACGTACATTTTCAGTTTAATACCACAATGATATGATTCTAAGAATAATGTTTAACAGGAAGCAATCTTTAAAGGTACACTGTCTCATTTACTTCAACCATTCTACGCACTGTAGCATACTTGTTTTACAGTATTTGCTGCTTTTTTGGCGACAGAATGAAGAACACCTCTTGTCCTCGTGTCAACTTTGACTTTACAGGCAGATTTCTGCCTCCTGTTTACATCTTAGTCTTCGTCATTGGTCTGGTAGCTAACGGATGGGGACTGAAGTCTTTGCTGCACAACTGGAAGAAGCTAAAAATCATCAATGTTTTTGTTCTCAACCTTGGACTTGCTGATATTTTGTACCTGCTCACTCTCCCGTTTTTGATGGTGTACTACTTTATGGGAAGGCAATGGATCTTTGGAGACGCATTCTGTAAGATAACAAGATTCTGCTTCTACCTGAATCTCTATGGCAGCATCGGCTTCCTTACTTGTATAAGTGTGTACAGGTATCTGGCTGTTGTCCATGCAGTTCGAGTGATGGGAAGATTAACTCTGACTCACTCTGTGGGGATCTCAGTCATGGTTTGGCTTTTCATGGGCATTCAAAGTCTCCCTGACATGCTCTACAGCAAAACATATGGAAACAACACTGGCAAATGTTACGATACCACCAAAAACTTCTATGTTGAGAGTTACCTGAAATACAGCCTTGGACGGACGCTCACTGGCTTTTGTATCCCATTCCTCATCACACTGGGCTGCTATGGACATGTGATTGTTGTTCTCTGCCGCACAAATACCACTGACAAGGTACTGAAACAGAGAAGTTACAAGTTATTGCTCATCTTGATTCTTCTCTTCTCTGTTTGTTACATCCCCTATCATGCATTCAAGAATTTCAACCTTATGGCAAGAGTTTTGACAAGTCAAGGTGTTTGCCCTGAATGGTCCAGTGGAGTCTACATTGCTTATCAGATAAGCCGCGGCCTTGTGTGTCTGAACAGCGCTCTCAACCCTCTGGTTTACCTCCATGGAAATGAAGAAATTCCCGCTCAGTTCGGACAGCTGCTCCAACAAGCTCGTCAGATGTTCAGCCATCCACCTCCAACAAACTCTGGCAGTATGCCCATGGCACAAATCACAGAGGAAGTTTAACAGAAGAATAATAGTATCATGGTTAACGTAAGACTGAATATATTAATTTCCACATCTATATTAAGTTTATATTTGTGCTGTGCAGTACAGAAGGAAGGAAAAATGTTATAACTAGTAATGATAAAAATTATAAATGTAATTTGTATTATTATTCTTTCATTTTATTAACATTAATGTGTTTAATAATTTCTTTTATGCTCTGATAAGTAAATAATGTACAGTTTGAATTATCTGACTTTGATTTAATTACTGGGGGGCATTTAAATGCTGTGTGGTGTCCTGAGTTATAAAGCACTGAACTCAATCAAAAGAAGAAATTGGAGGTTTGTAACTGTTGTGATTAGGAGGGAGTGCACAAGTTATTGTTGTGATATGTTGATGTTGGTGTGTGATGAGTTCAATTATTGTCCTCAGTGTATATATATTTCATGTGCTTATGGCCCTATCTAGAGTCAGTGTTTGGTTTGTCCGTTCTGGGCTACTGTAGAAACATGGTGGTGCAACATGGTGATCAGACAAGGACCTGATGTAAACGTAGATGTAAACGGCTCATTCTAAGGTAATGTAAACACAAGTATTGTTATTTTCAGGCGATTATACACTAAAGAAAACATATTTATTATATTACATGCCATTTCTGCCAATATATCCCTCTAAATCCTACACACTGGACCTTTAATACAAAACACAAGAAAAAGAACACAAGCATACTATACGTATAGATCTATGTCCAAATGTCTTGTGCAGTATTACAGCCAGTTGAATAATATTTTGGTCCAAAATTTATTCAGTGTACCAGCCACAGGCAGAAAGACCACAAAGTTAATTTTTTAATTTTTCCCACATGGAAATTCTGACCAATCAAGAGCAGCTTTCTCACACAAGGCATTTGATCTGGTCTGCTTGTAAATGCTGCCGTGAGAACACAAACCAACTCTAGGCAATTATACAACTTTGTAACAACATTAGTCTCTGATTCAGACCAAAGGAGACGACTCTAGGTCGGAAAGCAGCCTGACACTCAACAATATTACTAGCTTATTTTTCCAATACAACTGATCTTAAAACTTGAGGAATATATTCACTCTCCTGCCTGGTTAGTGTCAGTTCAGCTCACCTGCAGAGCAGCCACCTCACACTAAACTCCAGTATCAGTCTTCATTATTTCACTTCCTTTTTTACACTTTCACTCACCTAAAACTACGTGATGACCTTTCTGCTTGCACCACCCCCACCAACAAAACACACACACACAAAGAAAACTATGTTGCACTGCCACACACCTCTTTCACTTCTGTGCTCATATTATGATAAACCTTTAATACAGATAAGCTAAAACTTTGACTTTGACACACCCTGGGGAGTTTTTAAATTAACCTGACCACAACTGCTAAGCATCAAAAACCAACTTGGGGCCTTGACTCTTATCTGTCTAACAATGTGGTTTTGCTTTATAATGAGCACTGCAGCCTCACAGAGCAGTGACTCTGACTGTTGTCTTTGCAGTTGGCTTATATAGATCTGAGACTTAGTTTGACGTCCCCCAAAAAGCTTAAAAACAGCTCTGCACAATATGTTTTACAAAGTCTGCACAAGTCTTCAGCCTCTTAACTCTCCTGCACATTTTTTAAACATGTATGTATTGAAGCGCTTAAGGTTTAAGCCAGCTCTATCACTGTTCTGTAACCCCTTTTCTACAGTCATGGGCTGGCTGGCTTGGTTTGGTTTGGGCCATTAGCTCAGCACAGCAGGGATTTGCATTTCCATTACATAGGGCTTCCTTTTTTTAAGATGTGTCTTGAACTGACGATGGCTTGTCTTGAGTGATAATGTTTAAAGCAGACTGCTAATCCACGGCTAAAGTCCCCTGTTATTTTTGCTTAGGAGAGGGATGTCATGCTGTAAAGCCCTCTGAGGCAAATTATGATTGCTGATTTTTTGCTTTAAATTGAAAATTGAAATTAAATTCTTAACAATGCTGTAGCAGAATGTTAATTTATATAGTGTACAGAAAGCAATGTTGATTATGTTCTCGTTTAGTTTAATTTCTTTCTCTAAAGTAAATCCCCAAAAGAACCAATAACCTGTCCAGGTGGTGTCCAGCAAACGATGTGGGTTTCGTTAATAATTGGCAAACTTTCTGGGGAAAACCTAGTCTTATTAGGAGAGACGGCATTCATCCCACTTTGGATGGAGCTGCTCTCATTTCTAGGAACCTGGCAAACTTTATGAGTAAATCAAATCCCTGACAACCCAGAGTTGAGACCAGGACTCGGAGACGCAGTCCTATACGCCTCTCTGAGCTTCTAGTTCAGTTACCCAGCCATAGTTTTCATAGTTTTATACAAACGGTGTCTGTCCCCCGACCACCTAAATTATTTAAATCTAAAATTAAACAAAGAGGAGTTGTGCATAACAACCTCATAAAAATTAAAACCTCT
>NC_065521.1:41746687-41763940 GCF_006386435.1 Epinephelus moara | reverse complement strand
TTTTTCCTTATCCGCTGCGAGGGTCATAAGGACAGAGGGATGTCGTATGCTGTAAAGCCCTGTGAGGCAAATTGTGATTTGTGATATTGGGCTTTATAAATAAAATTGATTGAATTGATTGAATAAGAGTAATGCTAAAGTACCAGATCAATAAACAGCATTGGTAAAGAGTAGAAGTATTGTTAAAATCTAAACAACACCCATCCCTAAATGTGAGCCAGTGACTCAAACTCAAACTTTGTTTTGTTTTGGTTTTGTGTTCCTCAAAATCAGTACTAGATAGTACTGCACTGGACACATGTCCTCATATCGGATTTTAGTGCTTTTTCAATTATATGTAAATATTATTAAGGAAAATGTATGTTTTTTTCTTAATTAGCTACCACGTAGCCTGACCAAGTGACTCGAACTCAATCCTAAATATTATCACTGCACTGCACACACAAGACACACATCCTCATATTAGAATTTAGTGCTCCTATTTTACATAGCCCATGTCGAGGCTTGTTTTCACATGTTAAAAAAAAATGTTTCGATGAGTTTTCAGTTTAATTTCACTAGAATGTGGAGGCTCATGCAGGTGCGACAGGTGCGTAGGAGGAAAACGTCTAAAGGCAAGAGAAGAGAGTTCCTAAAATTTCACAGATTCTATAAGTGGCTGCACGGTGGTTAAGTGGTTAGCACTGTTGCATCACAGCAAGAGGGTTTCATGTTTGAATCCACTGGCTGTTCTCTTTGTGTGTGTGGGTATTCACTGTTCACAAATGAATATTTTTAAACAATGTGGTCAACACAGAGTCTGCTTTTAGAAATCACCACATCAGAAAACCACATGCACCATGACATGTTTATATATAGTGCTTCTCAACTGATAGAATAATGAGCAGTGGGTGTACACAAGCAGACAAATGGTCTAGGCACATACGCAGAGATGACGCACAAGGATTTTATTGTGATCTCATATCTACATTTGAGATAGGGTGGTGTCACACAGGAAGTCCTGTTCTTTGAACAAATAACACATAGTAGGTTGTGTTTTCTTTCACTTCTCATAAAACAGATCAGCGACAGACGAGAGGATCTATACTAGCCTATTTACAGAAGACAGAATGAACAAATCCCCTTGTCCTCGTATCAACTTTGACTTTGCAGGCAGATTTCTGCCTCCTGTTTACATCATAGTCTTCATGGTTGGTCTGGTAGCTAACGGATGGGGACTGAAGTCTTTGCTACAGAAATGGAAGAAACTGGGTAACATCAATGTTTTTGTTCTCAACCTTGGACTTGCTGATATTTTGTACCTGCTCACTCTCCCATTTTTGGTGGTGTACCACTTTATGAAGAGTAAATGGATCTTTGGAGACACATTCTGCAAGATCACAAGATTCTGCTTCAACCTGAATCTCTATGGCAGCATCGGGTTCCTCACTTGTATAAGTGTGTACAGGTACCTGGCTGTTGTCCATCCAATGAGAGTGATGGGAAGAATAACTGTCACCCACTCTGTGATCATCTCAGTCATGGTTTGGCTGTTGGTGAGTGTTCAAAGCCTTCCAGACATGTTCTACATCAAAAGATACAGCAAGCCATATGGAAACAACACTGAGAAATGTTTCGATACAACAGATAACATCTATGTTGAGAGTTACCTGAAATATACCCTTGGATGGACATTCACTGGGTTTTGTATCCCATTCCTCATCACCCTGGGCTGCTATGGACATGTGATTGTTGTTCTCTGCCGCACAAATACCACTGACAAGGTACTGAAACAGAGATGCTTGAAGTTGTTGTGCATCTTGATTCTTCTCTTCTCTGTTTGTTACATCCCCTATCATGTTTTAAAGAACCTCAACCTCTGGTCAAGAATACTGTCCAACCAGAAGATATGTCATAAATGGTCCAATGGAGTCTACATTGCTCATCAGATAAGCCGCAGCCTTGTGTGTCTGAACAGTGCTCTCAACCCTCTGGTTTACCTCCATGGCAATGAGAATATTCTTGCTAGTACTAGACAGCTGCTCCAGCAAGCTCGTCATACATTCAGCCGTTTGTTTTTTTCAAACTCCGGCAGTGTGCCTGTGCCACAAACTGCAGATGAAGCTTAACACGAGTTATGATTTCAACCTAAACTGTCAAATGACAAATAGCTCAAACAGCATGCAGCTGTCCATCACAGCTGGTGGAGTGAATTAACTGCAGTGTGATTAAAACGGTCAGTCATTCTCTCACACGTTGCTTTCTTTGCCTGAAGAACAAGTTTCCTGTAGTTACTTTTTATCTTTTTGTAAGTCATAATGCGGTTAACACATGCTGACAGATGCTGCAAATAAAGGGGAAATTCAGATAAACTCTTGATGTGTCATTGTTTTCTTTTAGAACAGGTTTTTGTAGTGATGAGGATCAGATCATGTGTTAGGGGGTGGGCCCAGTTGCTTGTATGGTTTCTGTTCATTAAAACAGGAACTTGTTAAAGAAATATAAGTGTCTTCTTCATACACTGTATGCAGGATTGAAATTGTTATTTCTTAATTGACTTTGACAAGTCTGCATCAACTGTATACTTGCTAAGAAAATGCCATCTCTCAAACAGTTCTGCAGATATCCTTGAAAATGACAAGATAAAAGTAAATAACAGACTTAATGAGGCATAGTGTCCGTTCAGGCAGAGCACAAGCGTATGTTCGTATTGGCTGATTGGCATCAGTTGTTTCATATGTAGTATGTTTCACAACCATTGGCTCATGCAAAGCTGTGTGGCTGGAAACTTTCATCACATCATGCAGATGAACAGTGGAACCATTAAATTCCCCTCATGCCACTGCTGTGTGCTGTTTCAGTTCCTGTAAATTGCTGTACATTTTAAGAAACAGTTCACAAATATAGTTTGAAAAGGTATTATTGATAACAGTAGCCACTAGATGTTACACTCCCCCTCCCCCCTCCCCCCTTCAGCTGCATCATGTCCATGTTCTGAGGAGGCTCCGCTCCTTTAACATCTGCCGGACTATGCTGAGGATGTTTTATGAGTCTGTGGTGGCCAGTGCTATTCTGTTTGCTGTGGTGTGCTGGGGCAGCAGACTGAGAGTAGCCGATGCCAGCAGACTCAACAAGCTGATCAGAAAGGCCAGTGACGTTGTGGGGGTGGAGCTGGACCCTTTGACAGCAGTGTCAGACAGGAGGATGCTGTCAAAGGTGCGGGCGATACTTCAGCATGGCTCTCACCCTCTCCACAACGCTCTGGTCGAACAGAGGAGCACCTTCAGCCAGAGACTGATTGCTCCTAAATGCACCACTGAGCGCCACAGGAAGTCATTCTTACCTGTGGCCATTAAACTGTACAACTCCTCCCTCTGATGATCGGACTCATTTGGCTATTTATAAAACAAAACACACAATATAATTACTCATTCTTATTTCATTTATAATGCTACAACCATTTCATTGTATATTGTATATATTTCAGATTGTCTACTTTACTATTTTATTATTTATTTTATTTTATTGTCTACTTTAATTTTTATTTTATTCTATTTTAATGTCTACTTTAATATTTTATTTTATTTTAATGTCTACTTTAATATTTTATTTTATTTATTTCATTGTCTATTTAAGTATTTTATTTATATCCTCATCTTTATCTCTTGTTTCCATTCATGCTGTATTTCTATTTCTACTTTGCACGGAGCATTGGAACAAAAACAATTTCCCCCCAGGGATTAATAAATAAAGTATTCTGAGTCACCACACTGCTGTTGTTCAAAGCACTTGTGGTTACCTGTTTGTTCACATCCTGCATATTTCATGGTCGAGTGGACACAGACTGTGTAAGGTGATAAATCTTTGATGGTAGAGTAATAAATTCATTTTGCAACATTAAACTATACAATACTGGGTGAAGGAATGAATTATTATTGTGTTACGCACACAGTTATGCCTACCTTATGTAACCGAACTCAGTTATGCCTCGCAGTAACTTCTGGAAAGCAACCCTCGGAATCTGTGTTGTGTAGTGTGAATAATGAGGAGGCTCGTTGTCCTTTTTACACCACCATTTAATCTCTGGATAGGAGATATGTACTGGGCAGTCATGCATTTGGCTCGTTCAGGCAGCTCACACATAGCATGCTACAAAATAACAGCATGTTATTTTAGCATTAAGGCTAGCTAGCTAGCTGTCTCACAAAGTGCATTTAGTCACTATTTGGACACTGCATCTCTCAAAAAGTACAACAACCCACTAGTAACTCGATCCAGTTACACTTCCATTACTCACAGTGAATGTGTGTTCATATGGTGAACATGCATTAATACACAATATTTGTTCACAGTGCTATGCTCGACAACTCACCTCGGGCACGCATTTAGTGCCTGCGGTGGCATATATCTACTACAAGTGCATGACTACAATATTACAGCAATAACAGCAATTGGAATCACATACAATACAAACTCTGTTACGCTTACATGGGCATACAAGACACCATAAAGTAAAAAAAAACAGGATCAGAGTCCAGCGCACACATTTTCAGAAACTGTTAAAAGGATAGAAAATGGTGCATAGCAACAAAAGCTTCCTATATAGTCAGATCATCGTGTAGGATTGAATTCATGATCACTTAGGAGGGAAATTACCATGTAGCACTGAAAAAATCAAAATAAGCAAGAGTGCGGCGGTAGGTTGCGTCTGCGGTTGCTAAGCAACCTTAACAAGCATTGTGTAGCCTGTTTACCTGAAATCCTGAGTGCAGAGCTGATCTTCTTCCAGGAGCTGTTTATAAGTGTGTAGGCCTATCGTCTGTGGGACAGATGTAAAGCTCTGGGTAGCCCTGCACTAACATGATCAACTTTTCCGTATTTATCAGACTGAATATTTACAGAAGAAGGGAAAGATATCTGTCAGCTGTGATTAGTTTGTAACCTGACTTCTGTCTGACTGCTGAGCGTGGACACTTCCTGTGTCTGTCCTTTCAAATTAAATTACCACACGGTCCAGTCACAAAGGTTGTAATTTATGTTGACAAGGCACAGCTCCTGATAGAGTTTCACGTTTGTTTGTTTGTTTGTTTGTTTGTTTGTTTGTTTTTTCTCCTGTGAACAAGCGACCAATGAAATCTTGCAGACTAATGACCTTTCTGGTCAACTAACGTCTGGTCCACTATTGGGGGACAGCCCTATACTAAACAAACATTTTTACCTTCTATCCCAGGCTTTTGGTTTTATGTCTCATCATATTTTGGGAAGAAGAAAGACCACTGATTTAAATTACCCACAAATAAAGACAATGCTATTTTCTATCAACACGCTTCAATCCTTTTTTCATATTGATACACTAAATATTGCAGTTAAACACTCAATCCACCAGTCGTCGCAAACCAAATTCCATTCTCCAAGTTAACAATTGAAAGTTTCTTTAAATATTTAGTTCAATCCAATTCCTTTTATTGTCATTGTAAATGAATACAATGAAATTCAATGCACAGAATAAAACAGGACTCATTTTAAAAGTAGTACATAAATAATAAAGGAGGGGATAAAATATAATTCATTCATACTTTAAACACATGCACACTGCACATACATGCATGCATGCACGCACACACACATATGCACGCACCAGCAGTGCCAACATATGCCGTGAACATAAAATAAGTTACAATTATTTGCACATAAAATAAATAAGTGAATAAAGTTATCGCACATGATGCAAGTGTGAATATTAAAGATTACTGGCTGTGTGATTTCAGTGCAGCGTTCAGTGTTGTAATGGTTTTGGGGTAAAAACTGTTCAACAGTCTGCTGGTGTGTGTTTTATGGTGGGCAGGGTGAGATGAGTCCGCTCAGGATATTTTGTGTTTTCTGGAGGCAGCGGGAGGTAAAAAATGTCCTCCAGGGCAGGTAGGTGTGTGTTCATTATTTTCTGTGCAGCTTTTATCACTCACTGCACTCTCTGACCCTCTTGTCAGTTGCAGAGCTGCTGCTGTAGTCAGGACACTTTCTACAGAGCAATGATAGAGGGACAGCAGCAGTGGTTGTGACAGGTTGATCTTCCTGAGAGCTCTCAGGAAGTGTAACCACTGCTGTGCCTTCCTGAGCAGACAGTTCGTGTTGTGTGCCCATGTGACGTCCTCTGAGATATGTGTACCCAGGAAATCGAAGATTTACACCCTCTTCACATCTTTTCCATTTATCTCCAGAGGCTGGTGATCATCCTTTGTCCTCCTGAAGTCGATGATCTTTGTTTTCCTGGTGTTCAAGGTCAGGTTATTAACTGCGCACCATCCTGTCAGCCTCTACACCTCCTCCCTGTGAGCTGTCTCGTCTCCTCTGCTGCTCAGGCCCACAACTGTTGTGTCATCTGTAAATTTAGTAATGACATTGGGGTTGTGGGTAGGCATGCAGTCGTGTGTAGAGAGAGTACAGGAAAGGGCTCAGGACACAGCCTTGTGGTGCACCTGACTTTGAGGAGGAGTGGTGGGGGCACATCCTAACTCACTGTGGCTGGTTGGTTAAGAAGTCCCGTATCCATAGACAGATGTTGCAATGGAGGCGTAGGTCGGACATCTTGTGAAACAGTCTGCTTGGAAGGATCGTATTAAAGGCAGAACTGTCGTCACAAATAATACCCTTGCATATGTTCCTGGCTTTTCCATTTATAAGTTACTTTTACAAATATTTCTCAGTTACTTTCGAAATCTAAGTGAACCACTGTTCACATCACATTAACTGTATGCCTGATTATTCAGTGCACACATGGCCATATTGCCTCCTAAGTTACCATGTGACCAGTTGCTGACAAGCAACGTATCATTGAAGTCTATTTTTGTAAACAGAGTCAGACGCAGTGCTCACACCAAATACAACACAGCAGGGCCAACACCCATCTAGTAAACTTCAATGAGAGCAAAGCGGCAACACTGATCTGTTTTAACCATATAGTCTCTGGTCTTGATTGGCTGAAAACACAAAAACACTAAATCCGTTAATATGTCAGCGTGTTGTTAACTCTCCAGCCTGTTTGTAACCGCAAGCCTGCTGCCAATGTTGTCTTCACTTTATCTGTTCCGCTGACTTCAGTAGTTTAGATAACAGACACCCGACTGTATTGCTGTTATCACAGACGTGAACAAACCACAGACACACGCCTCGTTCTTTTACTTACAGCTGTGAGCTGCTGCAGGATTAATATAGGGGAAACACTGGAATGGATATTTGGCATTGTTTTTGGCATTAAAACAATAATATCATTTTGGCATGGCGGGGGATCCTGTTGTACAATTAAAGGGGAAACGGTGACATTTTCATCTCTTTCATTAATCAAGAAAATCTGAACAGCTGATTGTCTTTTACGAGCAACTGTCCTTTTATATAGTAAAGATTGAGGGTGAGAAACACATCTTGTTTGAGTTAGCTGTGGGTTTGCACTCACATTTCTGTGACCAAACATTAAAAAGAGGTGTCAACAGAAAGTCCTGTTAGGTCATGTCTTTGTCTCACCTCTCATCAGTCAGCTTGCATTTGCAGAAAACAACAACTGCCTCTGCTAGTGAAGTAAAATCTGATATACACAAGTGAAGTGTCAGCTGGTGTCGGCCTAAGTTTCCAGTTGAAGGGGCTGAGATGATCCTGGGAAATGAAGCTGATGACCATGTGGGTAACATGGCTAAACATTTTCCAGCTAGTGTAGTTATTAGTGCCGTGCCCGGTGCCAACTCTGACATCACTCAGGGAAAAGAGGCAAAAAAATAAGTCACCCGTAATGTATACCTGTACCAGCGCAATCCATTTCTCACAGTGAGTTGCCAGAGGACGCTACTCGAGTTGCTAGGGAAGAAGTACAATAGGCCCAGAGCAGGAAAGCATCAGTTGGCCGTTGTGCTAAGCAGCACCAGTTTTGCTTGTGCAATCAGGTTCTGTTTTTTTTGCTACAGGCGGGGTTGCTGTTTCAGGCTTGGTTTTGTGGTCCATCTGCGGTTTCATGTCAGGTTTCTGAGAGGCTTATGAATTGCAGCTAGCAATCACTGATGAAAGTTTAATGCATTAAACATGACGTTAACGTACCTTGTTGTGTTGGATCCGCTTGGCGAACTTGATGCATACACTGGTTGTTTTCTACTGAGATGTTTTAGCATTGAGGACGTGCTATTGTGGTATGCTAACTTTGTTTTGCAATACACACTGAACTGTTTTCTTTTCGTTTTGACTTGTGATGATCCCACGCTCTACACTTCTGTCGTTTTCTTTGGGGTGTCAATCGCTCTTTTCTTGTCCCTCTTCCTCCATAGTTGCAGGAAGTGCATCATTGACTAATTATACCGTGTGTGCTGCTGCTCCTCGGCTATATAGGCTGCTGGAGTCAGCCAGTCTGTCTCTGTCACCCTGGACATATGGTTTGTTGTCTGCTTTTGGTTGTTTCCTTTTGTGTTTATTTTATTTTTTCCTTACACTTCACCATACACTTTGAATGTGAGTGTGAATGTTTGTCTGTCTCTATTTGTCAGCCTTGGGATAGTCTGGTGATCTGTCCACAGTGCACTCCACCCACCTCCTGCCGAGTGACAGCTGGGATAGGCTCGAGCCCCCTTGCCTCTGTACCAGGTTACCAGGAGAAGCAGTTAAAGAAAATGAATGAATGAATTTGTAAGTCCTGATAAGTTCTAATGATTATTCAGAAAGCCTTTGCAAGTGTTTTCTCTCTGAAAAAGGAACTCGACCATCAGAGGGAGACTCTTACCTTCCCATTTGTGTGAATGACAAAGTACTCCTGCAGTCCCCCAACACCTACATGTCAAATATGATAATCTACGTTTAGGAAAGCATGGCGTCACACAGTCTTCAGTCAACAGGAAGTCCTGTTCTTTGACCACATAGTAGGTTGTGTTTTTTTCCACTTCTCATAAAACACATCAGCGACAGAGGAGAGCATCTGTACTAATCTATTTACAGACACAAAATGAACAAATCCTCTTGTCCTCGTGTCAGCTCTGACTTTACAGGCAGATTTCTGCCTCCTGTTTACATCGTAGTCTTCATCATTGGTCTGGTAGCTAACGGATGGGGACTGAAGTCTTTGCTGCACAACTGGAAGAAGCTAAAAATCATCAATGTTTTTGTTCTCAACCTTGGACTTGCTGATATTTTGTACCTGCTCACAGTCCCATTTTTGGTGGTGTACTACTTTATGAAGAGTAAATGGATCTTTGGAGACACATTCTGCAAGATCACAAGATTCTGCTTCAACCTGAATCTCTATGGCAGCATCGGGTTCCTCACTTGTATAAGTGTGTACAGGTATCTGGCTGTTGTCCATCCAACGAGAGTGATGGGAAGAATAACTGTCACCCACTCTATGATCATCTCAGTCATGGTTTGGCTGTTGGTGAGTGTTCAAAGCCTTCCAGACATGTTCTACATCAAAAGATACAGCAAGCCATATGGAAACAATGAGAAATGTTTCGATACAACGGATAACATCTATGTTGAGAGTTACCTGAAATATACCCTTGGATGGACATTCACTGGGTTTTGTATCCCATTCCTCATCACACTGGGCTGCTATGGACATGTGATTGTTGTTCTCTGCCGCACAAATACCACTCACAAGGTACAGAAACAGAGAAGTCTGAAGTTGTTGTGCATCTTGATTCTTCTCTTCTCTGTTTGTTACATCCCCTATCATGTTTTCAAGAACCTCAACCTCTGGTCAAGAGTTCTGTCCAACCAGAAGATATGTGCTGAATGGTCCAGTGGAGTCTACATTGCTCATCAGATAAGCCGCGGCCTTGTGTGTCTGAACAGTGCTCTCAACCCTCTGGTTTACCTCCATGGCAATGAAGATATTCCTGCTCAGATCAGACAGCTGCTACAACAAGCTCGTCAGATGTTCAGCCGTTCACCTCCAGCAAACTCTGGCGGTGTGTCCATGGCACAAATTGCAGATGGAGATTAACACAAGATGAACATGTTTAACAGTAACATGATAAACATTATACTGTGTATGTCATAACTGAAAAAGGAATAGTGATTTAAAAATAATAATGATAAGAATTCTAAAAATCAAGAGCTCTGTCCAAACAGAAGATATGCCAAAAATGGTTTCATGAAGCCCTCATTGATCACCAGATAAGTTGTGACCTTGTGTGTCTGAACAGTGCTGTCAACCCTCTAGTTTGCCTTCATGACAATGAAGATAGTCCTGCTCAGCTCAGATAACAACTCCAGCAATCTGGCTGTGTGCCTGTGGCACAAACTGCAGATGAAGTTTAACGTAGCGTTAAACGTAGCGTTCAGTTAATGGCAGCCATGGTAATTGCAAGTGTGCTTCTTGTAAAAATTATGAAACAGTCTCATCATTACATTGTCTTTATTGCAAAGGTCTGTAATTCTTCCTTGTGTCATTGTGTCCATGTTCATTTGTAATCATGTATGTAGATAAATCTTTGTTTTCAAAAACAATAAACTCACCGTCTCATATTTTATATTTGTATTTTTTTTAGTTGTGAATGAATGATAACGATAATTAAATACCATAAAGGGAAAGCATAACAACAATGTGGAAGTAATTTATGATTCTCTTTAATCACCATACAGTGTAGGAAATTTGCAAAGATCGTAAAACCATTCCTGCTAATTGGTTGTTTTTTGCAAAAAGGCAGTTCAGCAGAAAATAGTGCTAGTAATTCAAACATTTAAAGCTATTATAGAATTTCTAACACTTTCCCACTAATATAATCATGTAGTTTCTGTATGTGATTCCTGTTATCATTCCTTTTTTTCTGTACCACTGTAAATTACAGATCTGTTTTGTCTGACTCTCATCAACAGTCTTCAGCTTGCATCATTAATTGGTCATCTATTCATTCTTTGTTTTGGATGTGGACTTTTTGTTTCTTATCCCCGTTAAAGGGGTTTTTTTGGGGAGTTTTTCCTTATCCGCTGCGAGGGTCATAAGGACAGAGGGATGTCGTATGCTGTAAAGCCCTGTGAGGCAAATTGTGATTTGTGATATTGGGCTTTATAAATAAAATTGATTGATTGATTGATTGATTGATTATCAAACATCTAATGAGACACCTACAGGAAACCCAAACTAATGTGATGATAAGCAAACCAAATGCTACAAAGACTGCCATCACATCGAGACAGTGATAGGCATACCATGGCAACTTATACGAGTCAGTGCGCAGATGTGCTGCACCCTTGTTCCTCATGACGTACTCAATCCAGAAAATGGCACTATCAAGGGGTTTCATTGGTTTGTCTCGATGGAGCTGTGACAGTTTGAGCATGTTCTGTTTGTATGGCTTTTCTGGGTTGAGAATATTCTTAAGAGCACTTGTCAGAGACTCAACATCCAAGGTGGTCACTTCAACAAACTCAGCTACTCCCCGGGACTTCAGACGCACTATGTTGTCGAACTGGTCAAAGATGAGAGGAATGCCCAGAACTGGGACACCATGGTAGATGGCTTCGTAAATTCCGTTAGTACCCCCATGTGTGACAAAAACCTTGGTTTTAGGGTGACCGAGTAGATCGTTTTGAGGCAGCCATTCAACCAGCATGGTGTTGTTTCCCAGAGTGACAGGTCTTTTCCCCTTGTGCCTCCATATGACCTTATGAGGGAGGTTAGCAAATGCTGAAGCGATGATCTCCGATATCTCAGGGCCGAGGTCACTCAGCAGGGTCCCCAGAGTCATGATGACCACCCCATGTTCCCCAGAACTCTGCACAAAATCCTCTAAATATGATGGAAGAGGCTTGGAAGGCTTACCCTGAAAGCCTCCGATGTAGATGACATTGGGCATGGTGGGGCGAGGGAACTCAAATGTAAAGTCAATCCGCATTAGCCAAAGTTCAGCTCCCTGTATGAGAGACATGCTGCTGACATCAGGTCCAAAATAATGATCACACACAGCCTGGTAAGGTGGATTTGAGACATAGTAATACATGTAAACCAGTATGTAATGACGGATTACATTATTGACTCTTTGGAAAAAGTTCATCTTGTCAGAGAAGTCAGAGAACAACTGGGGGACGTAGGACAGAGGAGACGGAGCGATGGCAAAGTGGGCCTCCCCGTTGAAAAGCCAGCGCACATTGAAAACCATGGGAAGCTGGAGATAATGTGCCACCAGCACTCCACCCAGAAATGCAGGGTCAGTCAAGAGAAGATCATATCCAGTTTCCCGTAGCTCCTTAATCAGTGTCTTATTCTCAAAGATGCTGACGACCAGTTTTGCCACAGTGTGCTGGTTCTCCCCTATCATGTTGAAAAGATTCCTATAAAACTCCAGATATGCCCACAGTGTGCCTTTATGCCGACGGATTTCTATTGACCTCTTTAAGAAAGAGGTCATAAACTCTTGGCTTTCCAAATTTTGGGACTGTTCCTGAGGGATGGTGATGGAGGTGTAATGGGGTGAGAATTCTGAAACATACCAACTGGTAGAGGTGCGCAGTACTGTTATTTGATGGCCCTGAGAATGAAGCGCCTCCACCAGGATTTTCATGTTAAGCCAGTGACTTCCATCTATAGGGAAAACCAGCACTTTCCCACCATCACAACTGGAGGACAGAGTAGCTGAAAACAGCAGGGCGAACACCAGGGCTGGATGTGACCCCATGGCTGTAAAAGAGACACAGAACTTTACGCCACAAATATTTGCAGTTCATGCAGTGCTTAATCTGAAAAAAAACAAACACATTTGCAGGAAGTGATATGGGAACAAGTTTGCTTTTATATTTCATTGTATTCACAATTTGTTCTTATTTTCTCATTACCCATTGATTTCTGTGATCCACCAATGTTTTCTTATTTTTGCTCTTTTTTTTAAGGTAAGAGGAAAATTTTGTGAGTTGTTGAGAGTACTTTTACCAAGATGAGAGTAATTCATCTCATTTTCACAGTCCACGAATTGTCCAACGCAAGGAAGCATATATTTTAAAATCAAAATTTAAATTTAAAATTGTGGCGGCCCGCCACAAATAAATGAATGCGTGGGGAAACCCTGATATTGCTTTGGAAACATCAAAAAATTTCTACTGTATTCATTCAAGTTTGTCGACAAACACTTCATTTTACAAGATTACTTTGAACACATCATGAGAACATCAATATTGACCTTCACTAAATACTTGCCTTTACTTGGTAGAGCTTGAACGCATCATAATGTAAAACAGGATTTATACTTCTGCGTCGAATCAATGCCGTACCTATGCTGTAACCTGATGTGCACCTCCCCAGAAATGTAACTAACTACATGTTGCAGTGACACAGACCTCCTGTCTATGTTTGTAAGCTGAAACCATTTCCCTCAGTGGAAACAAAGCTTTTATTTACTTTTATTTCACAGATAAGAAACAATATATTGTGAAGACAATAAAGCCTCCACAAAATAGCATTTTAAGTCTTGTGTGTGATTTATCCTGGCTTCATATGAGTTGAGGAAATCTCCGCTTGTCACTAGGCTAATTTAGCAATGTAAAATGCCATGAGCTTGTGCTAATAATGTTAGCATGTTGTATTTGTTTGGAAAACGTGTTTCGTATAAATGCCCATTTATGTTCAACGTTAAATACGGATCCGGATACGGACGGAGCCTTCTGTCTTTGCTCCATGTTCATTTCGTCTGTATTTCTGCATGTTTCCATAAAGCTTACGGATACGGGCCAAACAGAGCAGTACCCCAGGGAACCGTGGGGGCAGTGTTGCTGTCACTACCTGATACGTAGCTCTAGTGAGACACGAAGAAGAAATAACAATTCAATTTCTTTCATCGGCAGTACTAGAGAAAAGAATTCCAGTCGCGATGTATTTAATGGCCTCACCGACCACCGCCTCCTACAACGCTGCCTCTGTTTTTGTCTTTTATGCAAGAGGTACATTATCAATATCTCCTCCACAGTCGCCATGTTTGTTTTTGAGTTTGTTGTTGTCATAAACTTTTGACGCCGGGCTGCCTCCTGGTGGATATATTGGTTAACATCCATGCCAACGTAAAGGGCGCATGGAAGTATGTGGGCAGTGACCGTAACATCGTTTGGAACGGACGTATACATTTTCGTACGTAAAGGGAGCATAAATGAGCCTTTAGACAGTTGTTTTGTCAGTGAACCTTGTGAGTTGTAATGGAGCTGAATTTTGTAACGTTACCTTTGTTAAATGTTGCTGTTGTCCCTGAATTCATATGAGTAGAGGAAAAGTCTGATAGCTGCTAGCCTAATTTATACAGTGTAAAATGCCATAGGCTTGTGGGGAAAAAGTGTCCAGAGAAAGACTAATGCTTCGTCTGTGAATGCTGCGAGATTTAGTGAGGCCAATTTGTGTACTTGATTTTGAAATTGTCTCTATAAACCCCGCCACCGATGATTGTTTTGGAGGTGTAACTGCAGAGTGGCACAAACACAGCACCATACAAGTATAAATGCTCACAACGTCGTAGGCCACGTGCATAGGCTATACTTTTTTTTAATTAGAGTCTATTTCAAATGTTTTTAAAGGTTATGTAGAAGTTGCCCTTCAACATCAACAAGCTGATCGCCCACCACTCCTTTCCCATCTGTTTTCCAACTATGTTACATCTGCAACACTTGTGTGACTTAAGTGCTTGGTGTGCTTCTGTTCAGCCTCCTGCCACACTTTTTTTTCTACCTTTAACCATCTGCTACAGTTTGCTCTGTGTGCAGTCTCTCAGTCAGTTATTTTTCTTGGAACTGTTAAGTAATGTTCAGCAACAATTAGTCAAGTCAAAGTCCTGGTGCACATGGTACATGACAGTATCATACATCGGTGCTCTGTACTACACAAGCATGAAATTGCGTTGCAAAGTCTTGACAGGGTGCACAGCATGTTAAAATCTAAAATGTTAAAATAAACACACTGAAATTAAAGCCCACAGAGGTTGCATGATAAACATTGCAGTGTCCAGAGTGAAATCTATGATTCATCTGGTCTGAAAATTTTGTCTGCAAATAATCTTTCATCTTAAACTGTAATGTAGGACACAACCACACACCATTTTGAAATGCAGTCCACAGGATATAGCAAAACCACAGCATAGATGCTCTACTTGAATCAGGTCGAGTTTGAATGTCAGATAGTAAATGTGGCTTTACATCTGTATGCACAAGATTTCCGATAGTCTGAACAGTAAAGATGCCAAGTCTTGTATAAAGAGCAGGCTGTTCTGCAGGCCTGTTTATGTAGAAAGATTAACTGTAGCAAGCTGGAATTTCTCTGAACAATCTTAAGATAAAAGCCACATTGTCCATAATAAGATAAAACTAAGCGCACACGCAGCAACACACAGTCAATAAAGCAGCTCCTCACCTTAAGCGTCTGCAGCCTCACACTCTGTGACTTCTCCCTCTGATCAAGAAGAATCCAGCGTTCGTGGTTTTCAATGAACAGTCCTGCTGAGCTGCTGGTTGAAATGTCAGTGAATGTGTAACCTTGCGTTCCCCTGACATAACAATTCTGCTTCCCGTTTGTCCAAACAACAGAAGTCCCCTCTAAATCCTCCGCCTATTTTTGTTTTCCCTGTTCCAACCGTTGTACTCCTTTGCACAAACCAACATCTGGATATCAGATTACAACCCTCCAGACCTCCAGAATGCACAAACCAAACTACAATGAAGCCTCTTTTTTATACATAAATGTATTTAATTCAGTTTTGTGCTAAAATAAAACAAAAAACACATACACAATGAGAATAAGTGGGAAAAAAAAGAAGCAGTAAATTTGTTAGACTGCTAAAAAAAAAAAAGTTCACTCAGTTTCTAAGTAATCAGTATCTGTGCATGTCCTTTGATTTGGAGTACATTACTGTACAGTTTTCCCCTATTGATTACCACAGTTTGTCTGCAGGATACACAGACTTTATCTTCAGTCTCAGTTGTTTCAAATCAGCACTTTTCAACTCACCAAAGACAAACTGGAACAGAGGAGGAGACTAGATAAGATCTGTGTGTTTTGCGACTCTTTGAGCCATATGTTATTGTTTAAGTCATGTGAAGGAGAGATTCATTCACTGCCAGGGGGTTAACTGATAGTCGCTTACTCTCTTTTGTATGTGCATAGAAAAGAAAAAAGAAGGTTTTTGCGGCCAAAATAATTTTCAAAGGGGATCTCCACTGACCCATCATGCACATCAAAGTGTGTTTTAGGGCTGCTCGATTATGGAAAAAATCATAATCACGATTATTTTGGTCAAAATTGAAATCACGATTATGCGGCGCACGTGATGACTTAGATTGTTTACACGACGGCATGTCATTTCTGTCTCTACATGGCGAGCGTTTACAATTCTCTTCTGCTCTCTGTATTGTACGCGGCGGAGTTCGGTCCTAATTCTAAACATGTTAGTGTGTTCACACGGGGCAACTTAAAATTGAAGTATTCTCAAAACAGGCAGACTGATGCACACTCCCACAATGCAATGCGCATAAGAAATGGAGGAGTTGATGGTGGTGTTAAGTCAGCTGAACAAAGGAAAAGAATCTTGTAAATCTTTGGATGAACATTTTGATGTCTATTAAAAAAAGACCATGTTTACAAGATGTCTGCAGGTTCTTAAAATGACTTAAATTCAATTGTATAAATATGAGGCCTTAAAAGTTATTAAATAGTCTTATTACCACAAACATTCTATCTAATTTCATTTATGATCCATCTTTTAATTTTTCCTCGTCAAAATGAGTCGAGCTCTTCTGTGTGAAAGTCCACACTTGCGATGTTACAAATTTTAAAACCTACCACCAAACCTGATACTGTCTTTCTACTTTCTACTTGCTATTTGTACTTACCTGTTGGAGAAATATAGATTTAACTTAACTCCCTCTGATAACAACAGTCCTACATAAAACCAACCTCTGCATAATTCTTACCATGATTTGCCATGCCTGAATAACAAAAAGATGATTTGTCCACAAATCCGTTTTAAATTTGCTTAAAAAATATCTTTAAAAAGTCTTTAAAAGTATTAAATTTAAGTGTGTAATACCTGTAGACACCCTGTATTTAGTATGCATGCCTTTTAGTCTGACTTTATTTTGTCACATTACAAAGTCATCATTTAAAGGCGCTGTATGTAAGAATGTGGCCAAAACAGTTACTGCACTCAAATTCAAAATACTGCCGCGAGTCGTGTCCGCCCCCCCTCCCCTACAGATTCGAGGTTGCTGGACAGCGGCACGCTGGAGACTGATTTGTTTGCCCACGGGCGGCTGCCGTGGCAGGGCCGCGTCACCGCGTCC